>NW_024581135.1:10127264-10264512 GCF_017639235.1 Corvus kubaryi
CAGGTGAGTTACCTGGGCTGTGTCACACGGCTGTGCTCAGGTGAGGTACCTGGGCTGTGTCACACGGCTGTGCCAGGTGAGTTAGCTGGGCTGTGTCACACGGCTGTGCTGCTGCTGGTGACACGGCTGTGCTCAGGTGAGTTACCTGGGCTGTGTCACACGGCTGTGCCAGGTGAGTTACCTGGGCTGTGTCACACGCTGTGCCAGGTGAGTTACCTGGGCTGTGTCACACGGCTGTGCCAGGTGAGGTACCTGGGCTGCGTCACATGCTGTGCTGCTGCTGGTGACACAGCTGTGCCAGATGAGTTACCTGGGCTGTGTCACATGCTGTGCTGCTGCTGGTGACACGGCTGTGCTCAGATGAGTTACCTGGGCTGTGTCACACGGCTGTGCTCAAGTGAGTTTCCTGGGCTGTGTCACACGGCTGTGCTGCTGCTGGTGACACGGCTGTGCCAGGTGAGTTACCTGGGCTGTGTCACACGCTGTGCTCAGGTGAGTTAGCTGGGCTGTGTCACACGCTGTGCTCAGGTGAGTTACCTGGGCTGTGTCACACGGCTGTGCTCAGGTGAGTTACCTGGGCTGTGTCACACAGCCCCTCACAGCACTGTGACGTGGCTGTGCCGCAGCTGCTGCCCCGTGCTGAATCCTGTGCTGCCCCCACGCCTTTGGCACAAGCTTTTGCTCCAAGCTTAACGGGTTGGCATCATGATCCTGCAGAGACAGTAAGTTCTAAGCAAGGTATCAGAGAATCACAGAATATTCTGAGGTAGAAGGGACCCACAAGGAACATCAAGTCCAACTCTTACATGAATGGCCTATACAGGGATCAAACTCACAACCTTGGCATTATTAGCCCCATGCTTGGTCCAACTGAAACCTTTCTGGTTCAGCTACTGTAGGTACGTCTCCCAATTTATATTTAGTTTCCACTCAAAATACTCTGAATCATTCAAGGGTTATGTTGTAGGAATGTATAAATTACCACAGGAGATATGTAGGAAGGGCCTACCTGCACATATGAGAAGTAGTGAGGGAGTTTATATTCATATTTAGTTTTAACTGAGATTTCGGCTTCTCTTGAGTTGTGTCTGCTTTGCCCTAAAAAGACTCTTATACGTAAACATAACAACAGATTGATTTAATAGGAATAAAGAAGTACTACATCAAAACTGCTTTGCCCATTTTGAACTATCAGGAATCACTTCTAGTATCCTGTCAGACCTAGCGCGGCTCATGCAAAACAATCAACCCATCCCCAAGATGCACAATTCCAGTTGTACAATGCAAACAGCATTAAGGTGGATCATTTAAACAAGGTGATCATTTAAACATCATTCATTTTTCAATACATGTGTTTATGCTTTGCAGTCTGAGTGCAGTATTTCACTCTTTACAGTAGGGAGGAGACCAGTGCTTGATTCTACCCTTCCATCAGCTGGGAAGGTCATAATTGACCTTAGCAGCTCTGTTCCCAAGATCTTGAAATCACAGCTCTTCTGGTTGCTTCTCAACCAGAAATATGTTCCTTGAGATCCTAATGTTTGCCTAAAGCTGACTAAAAAAAAGTAAAATATTTTTTACTTTTATCAGACTGTATAATCTCCTACCCTGTCCTGATGACACAGCTGAACAGTCAAGTTTCCTTAACTTCCTCTTAGTATCAAAGTTAGGCCCAATAATCAGTGTTTTGCTTCAATTCCAAATGATTTCAGAAATCCAGGCACTACATGCTTTGGCTAAGGACTCTTTCCATTTAAAGCCATATCTCTAAAACACTAGAAAAATTTATTCAGCTTAACTCTTGATCACCTCTTCTACTCCTGAAGTGCAATTGATTTTTTCTTTTTGGCAGATTCTCCCAGTCTATCTGTCTTTGTGTGTGTGTGCACATGTGGTTATAAACAAAGAATAGCATACTTTGCCATAAAGATGTTTCATTTAAAAAATAATTATTTGCACATGATCTCTGTTTTCCTTTAGCTATTCAGAGTAAATGGGCTAACTGAAAAAGGTGGCAGGGCAAATGAACCGTGACCTTGAGATTGGTATGTTCCCACAGCCTGGGCTGTTCCCCTTCCCAATAACTCCATGTCTAGAATAGAAAGGCTGGTGCTTTATTTACAACACAAAACATGTGAGTAAAGGTTCTGACACTCTCCCATTGGACATAATTTGTTTCTCTGTCTGAAGGCTGTGCTGAAGTTCCTCCTTTGCAGATGTGAGTAGAATCTCTGGCTGTACAAAATTGTCTTGCAGCTCAGGAGCAACTTTGAGTCATTTCATCTTCATATTCCAAGGTACCCTTGCTCTTAGTGTTCCCTTAGACATTGAATGATGTAGTTATACTCAGTTATCTTCACATACAGAGCATCTTCCTGTCTCACTTGACTGACTTTGAGTTGATTTTCAAATGACTTGCTGCTCATCAGGCATAGATATATGGTCTCCATTTGTGTAACCATGTTCTAATCAGAACACTATTGTCTCCTGAAAAATAAAGCCTAGACATAAATAGGCCACATATTTCTGTGATGTACTGTCCCCCACTGCCTTTTTTCAGGTCGTTTATTTTATATTGACCTTTCTTCTCACTGAAGTCATTAGTCTGCCCCTGTTTAGGTGTAATCATGCTTACATTGCATCCAAACTTCTAGCTGCAATTGGCTTGATATCACAATGCAGGTGGGGGTTGTTTTTTAGTTAGTTCAATTTCAAACCATTAGGGTTCTGTAAGTGAGAGTCAGTGCATTAACTCTGCTCTTAAATCAAAAGGCAGTGATGAGTCGACATAACAGAAGCACAAGAAGCTCTCATAATAATAAAAATTAGACACATCATATATTACTCTAAAGACACAAGCACACGACTTTCATTCCAGACTGCTGAAACATATCACTATAGTTTAATGCTTTTCTGTCTTGTACAGGATTGTGAGACATAACTGTTTATATACCATTTTGATACAAATGTGAAGGGATTATAAATAGTTGTTTAATGTTGATAATTCCATCTACACTCCTAGGGTTATTATTTTACTTAAGGATCAAGTTGGCTGTGGTGATATCCACTTGAATGCAAACATTTCCTTCCTGTCTACCACCTAGTTAGATATTACAAACTTCTCATATTTACATCCATGATCAAATAAAGGAGAAAATTGTGCTTCTGGTCCTGAAGTATTACTCCAAGCAGACATAACAGTACTTTTGGCAAAATGACATGGTAGACTCTTTCATCAACTAACTGGCCATAAGAAGAAAACAGTATATTCACAGTATATAATTTGAGGCAGGCAGACCAATTCTGTTTTAAAAAAAGGTGTATTAGCATCTGCTCTCCATGTTTGGAATGTAAAGCTTTTTATATTCACAACTGAACTCTGCTATGACAGAGAAAAAAGCAATATGCTGTGAGCAGTCTCACTACTGTTCAAAATACAGCACTTTTGCAGAACTCCATAGGAAAAAAAAATCAGATGGGACAGGACGTGTAAAGTTCACTAGAAAATATCAAATGCAAATTGTCCTCGAAGCATGACAGTGATAACAAACCAGAATCAATTTGAGGGGAATAGTGAGGAAAGAGTGTATATCTTGGTGAAATAATGAATGTAAAGACCAAGTTATCAATCATAAGAAACATGAACGGAAGGCTGCTTTGCGAAACAAACAAGAAAAATAAGGAAGGAAGCAGAACCTGCTCCCTTCCTGGCTGGCCATGCCTTGATACTGAACAGGCTCCATGGTGTTCAGTCTGCCTTCTCCAATCTCCAAGGAGCCCACACCACCTGAGAACTGAAAGCCTTGAAACAACTTCTTGCACAATGTTACATACAAGTACTGCTTTAGATGCCAAGAATATTTACCAGCTGGGACTACGTGCAAATTCAAAACGTTTTCCAAGCACTACAGAGGTTGAGCTCTCCTTCAGGTCAAGTGAGATGAAAAATAGATGGTGTATGCTCTGCATTGTCTGTAATTACTTCTTCTTAGCGTCTATGAGGATGAGAAGTTTTTCCATATTCGTAGCGACTGCACAAATAAGAGCTACTTGACTGAACTATGAATTTTATCTGAGCTCTTACTCTTCTCTGCAAATCTACCATTAAAGCTTTTTTCCAGCTTTTTCAAGATGCTTCTTTTGTCCTTTTGCTCTCCCTCTACGTTTTATTAAAGTTTCTTTCTGAATTTTCACTGATTTACTGACAACTTCCCTGAAAGTAAACTTCTTGTGTTTTAGTTCTGGCCTCACCAAAGCCTTATAAATAACTTTTTGCATGTCCTCTCTGTGACAATACTTCAGTGTGTAACTCCAATTTACTTTATCTTTTTAAAATACTTTCTGGTTAACTTCCTTTGCAATTGTAGGAATAAGGAGTCTATGACTGTTTTAAGTATCTTTCTATTCGTATTGCTTTCTGTGTGGGTTTTCTTTCTCTCAAAGTTTAATTGAACCTCTTTCTGCTGAATTTAAGAACAGTATCACCATGACTTTAGCATAACAATTCTCTGAGTAGTGTTTGGTTTTAGGATAGCTTTGTGATTTGTCCAGAAAGCTTTTAATAAATGGGCCAGGGGAAAATTTCCTTTCTTCAGGCATAACATGCCAGCAGAAAGGTATTTTTTGTTATTGTTCCTGCTGCCAAGCTGTCCTGGAGATTTGACTGGTCTGCCTCTGGAGAAGGGAACGTTTCACTACTGGGAGAGTTGTTTTTATTACATCAAAATATAAGTACGGTGGATGTAACTTAGAATCTTGCTGCAGGTTATTCCTAAGGGCTGATGCAAAGGCTGTTCTGTAGGTGAATTAACTATTTTGTGAATAATGCTAAAAAATAGCCAGTTTTTTGGGAGCTAGAGTGAAAAAGAGCTCTGAAAAAATTTGAGGACATGGTGAAGGAGTCCACTTTTTTTTTTTCATGCAGAACACTTACCCTATTCATTTGGTTACTTACAGCAGAAATATAAAGGCATTGTTCTGCTTTTGATGATGCAGCTTTTATCCCGAGTGTATTTCTGGTATAGCATCATAGCATCATTTGTCACCACTAATACTTTCAATGTCAGAATCCCAGGCAAGGACCCTGTCAGGTTAGACATTCTATAGCTGGACCAGGAAAGCAGTCCAGTGTCCCTTGTCCAGAGAGCTTTGTCTGCTTGGGCTTTAACTCTACCTGTACGTATTTGAATGTAGTGCGATTCCCATGTGCAGAAACTCTGTAGTTCAACATAATAGTTCCAACAGTCTGTGTGTGACTGAGGGAAAATGAGCTCCAAGGAACCAGTAATAAAAATATGTGACCTGTGACAAAGGCTGGAGAGAGTTTATTCTAAAATTGGGGTCTTCTGGGGAGTTGATTAAATATTCACCCCAATTTTTCATGCAACAGAAAATTTGCTAACTTAATGAACAGATGGCTTATAAGCAAAGCATGAAGATCATCTACCACATTTTATAATATATGCAAGTACTGGATGATGCTGATTTTGACACGTCTGTATTTCAGAGTGAAACTTTGTATGCAGATAGGTAGTGCACAGATAGTGCACACTGCCTTGTGAGTTGGTTTCCTTTGAAAATCAGAGATGAGAGAAAAATCATTTAATTTATCCTACTCATAGTGCAGAACTGGTTCTTAGAAATCACAGATATGTGTCCTTTAAAATTTTTTTGGCAATGTAACAAATTTTGATCTTTTTTGACCACAAACTTCCAAGCAACAGACACCTTCAAATCAGTCCTGCACAATTTCTCTGCTGTTTCATCCTCTTCTCTTAGATGACCCTAATTTCTATTTCCAGCATGATGTTTATGCACAGGTATAAAGTTGTCTTAAGTATTGCATACACTGGGAAAGCAACCAAAGATGAGTCAGTAGTGGAAACTATTTAATATTGGGAAAACAGATTGCAGAAGCATTTCAAAAAGCAAGGCTGAGATTGATGACGGTTGCTGAAACAATAGCAAGGCAAATTTAAGCCATCTATACTAATATTCAAGCATGTTTCAAATGAATTCAAGGAACCAGTTTCTTAAAATGAACTTCTTTAACAGTCACGTCACCACAGTTGACACTGTACCCTTCTGTTTCTGGCCATACTGTAGTGTAGATTGACTGCTTCTGTCAATCAGCTTCTTGCCTCCATTGCAGATTTTGTTGTCTCTTTTGGAGGACTTCATATGCCTCTCCATGCCCAACAGATTTTGCACATCTAGCTTTATCTGCATTTTGTCTAGTTTCAGGCAAATTACAAGATGGAGACAATGTCTGAAGCAAACACACATTTCTTGTCTTATCCACCTCAAAGAGAATCGAAGATAAACTTTTGTCCTTTTGCTGCTACTCAAGGTAGCACCCAGTGAATCTGATGGTGAGCTTTGTCTGACAACCACGTTGTGCTTTGTGCTTGGGATGCTGCTGGTTGTAGTCACTAGAGAGCAGTGGCTGTGCACCACAGAGTGGGATTTGGCTCTGCACTTTAATATGCTGGCTGGTGTTAGGCATCCGGATTTCACTGAAAACTAGAAGTGCTTTTGAAATTTGTGGCTGATGTATTAAATCAATTCTCTTCCTTTCTGTCTGCAGACCAGCCAATTCAATATGCCCATTCCACTTTTGAAGATGGAGTTGCAAAACTGACTGTCCAAGATGCCCTACCAGAAGATGATGGAATTTACACCTGTCTGGCTGAAAACAACACAGGACAGGCATCTTGCAGTGCTCAGGTCACAGTCAAAGGTGAATATCTTAGACAGTTGTAATTACTACAATCATATAAGCTATAATATTTTTTAACAAAAATAATTTTGGATCCTTAACAGAGGTGGTTTAAAGTGAATTCCTTGTTTTTTCCAAGCTTTTGTGATCTGGGTACCTCTTCTCCCCCTTGGAGGTGTGTGCAACTTAAGTGCTTAAGGACTGTGTAGTGTAAAGTAATAAACACATTTCAGAAAAAGGTATTAGTGCTTTGACCTTCCCCAGGGCTTAGTGTACAGAGCAGTGAGGCTGTTCTGGAAGAGGTTTACCAGTGTAAGAAGGGACTGGGACTGCTGAAAAAAAAAGTAACTGCAGATATCACCCATCAGGCAGAGAATGTTACAGGGAGGAGGCAGATGCTACTCCTTTCTCTTGAAAGGCAGAGCACAGAGACCAGTGCCAGGGACTGCAGTTATGATAGCAAATGCCAATATTCTTGTTCTGTTACCAGGATTTATCAGGTATAATTCTGAACAGGCATGTATCAGCTGATTGGGGACTGTATAACTCTAAATAAGTGGAATTTTTGTAGAGAAAGTACCAGAAGAACATTGTAGTAAGTAATTGACATGACCTGTTGTCTCCGAAATCTGACAGAGTGCTGATTTGACAGAACTGATTTGTTCCTGAAAACCGTAATTCTGTACTACAATCTCAACAAACACATTCTAGAAGACCAGAGTTCAAAATGAAGACAATAGATCACAGAATTCCATGGATAAATTCATCAGTGAGGCACTATCCATCAATATCATGGTCTTTATTCTTCCAGTCTCCCCTGGCATCAGTCTATATAGTTGTTTTGTTTCATGGCCTGGAGATTATCCCTCCCACCTCTCTCTTCAATCCCCCTCCCTCAGACTCTCCCTCCCTCTACAATCAAGCCTGTATTTGGTATTTGTCACCTGCAAATGATTTTTCCCCAAAGTTATAATAGTTTGTCACTGCCTATCCAATAGACTTCTGAGTGAGAACTGCCAAGGGAACTATTCCTTTTGTTTATGACTAAATAACACCTGCCCTAAATTTGTACATGCAGTTTGGTGGGAAATGTACCCTGATTCCTGGGATCTCAAGATTTGTCTTTGTTTACCAGTGTTCTGGGGTGCTTGTCTACAGCTTTTCAGTGCTGTGCCTGCCCCTGTTCTGACTGTATGGCAAGGGTAAAGTGAAAACAGTAATTCTTGTATACCTATGAGTTAATTTCTCGATTACCAAATTGAAAATACAGTCATCCCCTCCCCACCCTCCCTTCCTGAAAAACTGCACAAAGTAAGAAAAATAAGAAAACACCAATTTAAAATAAGCCTGAAACTAATCTGTTCTCTAAGCTTTCATTAATTTCTCTGAAGGATTTCATCTGCATTAGCTAAGGGCCAATGAAGAGTGGTCCACCTCGAGGGAGCTGGTTTTGATGTGGGGCCTTCTGATCCTTGACTGGGACTCAGAAACTAAAGGAACAGTCCCCTCTTACTGAGCATTTCAGAGTTATTTTAGGGTTGACAGGCAATGCTAACGTGGGAGCAGTAGAGAGTGAGCCTTTCCCTGGGCTTGTGTGCTCTGCTGAGCTATTTCAGGCCACGTTGTCACTGTTGCACGGTGTTGGATTCCTCTTGCGCTTTACGTAGTCTGGGGCTAGAAAGCTGCATTGCCACCATCATGGGGAGTTAGTTTCTCTCATCTGCATCCCATTCATTTTCTGGGAGTCATGGAGTAGGGAGGGGGAAGAATAAGAGCAGAAATAAGAACATACATGACAGGCTGTAAAACTTCATGTTCAATATATTTACAGTTTTAGCTATCCTGTCTGCTTCTTCCCTAAAACTTATTATGTCCCTGTTGCCATGAGGATCCCTGTTGCCATGATCACTCAGATCAATGTGGATTTTTCTGCCAAAAATAGTACCAAATTTAAAATCTAATTTCCAAATCTCTTATCTCTTCATGTATATTTTTCCATCAGAACATCTATCAAAAGCTTATTGACATTAGAGTTCTCTGAGTCTCTCAATGCTGCTCCTAAGGCTTCTCTAAATTCTCAGTTTTTGCAAGCAGATTACAACAGAAAATGGTTGTATGTGTGGAAAGGGAGAAAACTTCAAAAATTCTCTCCTGACCAAACATTGATTTTTGGAATAAAGTCTGTAAAATCATTTCTGAATTGTAACCCCTCTTTCTCCAGTTCCTTTTTGTCTCCAAGCTGATTTAAGGATGTCAGGTTTCCTGCAGTGCTCATTGTTAGAGAAATATTTTCCTTTTTCATGTGAGAAGGAGTCTGTATTTAATCAAAGAAGGAATGGATGTTCTTGGCATATCATCAGTATCAGACCAGCATCAGAATCCAGCTTCTCCTTGGCTTGCTTCTGTGGTCCTTGGACACATCTCTGTCTAGGCCTACATTTCACATCCTACTGCCATTTTTGGCTTTGCTATTCTGCTGCAGCAAGAATCTAATGAAGGGACATATCTACTATGATCACTGGGGAAACTTTACCTGGAGTGAAGAGTCTGTCTTAACAGTAAAACTCAGGTTTTTTTTTTTCTAAACGAAATTCAGCTCACAGATAACTCAGAAAAGTTAGCAGCAAGGATAATGAGTGTCAAACTGTTCAATTCACATCTGAATTGTAGTACAAGATGGTCCTTAACCTGCTAGTAGGTTACAGGTGTTATCTAGCCACATGCCGTGTTTTCTAATCAACTTCTGTGCATTCTTTGCCTTTTGGAAGGTCTGTTACATTGTTTTTGTGAAAGGAAATTATTTTAGGAAACAACAATTTAAAGGCCCTTTGCCCCATAAAGGGTTACTGTTCCAAGTCCAGTTAAATACAAGAGTGGGATTTTTTCCAGTATTTTCAGCACGCTTTGCATTGGGCCCTGGATAATTAGCTAAGCTAATTGCGGCATAGCTTTCCTTCTAAGTCATCACTCTCAGATTCATTTATGGTTGTCTTTTTCTTCCTTAATGTTAAGCAGGATAAATTCTGTCTAGCACTGAACAACCTCAGAATTACTCCTCTTTTTTTTGTATGAAAAACAATGAAGGTACTTATTTGTTTGTAGGAGGTTTTTGTGTCAAAAAAAAGTCCCACATTTCACATGGATGGGGCATAAGGAATGCAATGGTCTTAAAAAATTCAAATTAATCAGTCTTCTGCTTATTAACATCTTCAGATCACTTCAGATCTCTCTACTTGAGTAAGTGATCTGAAGGCTGAGTAAATTGGGGTAGATCCATTAGGTAGTCTGTGGAGAAACTAAGTTAATCAAGGTGAAGCTAATTTTGGCCTTGTAAAGGACTAAGTAGACGAGACTGAACCCTGACAGCCATCTTCCCTCTGTCAGCAGTTTCTCAAAGCTGACACACAGGCAGAGATGAACTACAGAGATTGAGCAGTGCTCCCTGGAAAAAACGGCTTAACAAGTGTCTTCACCACAAGAATGATTTCTTACTGAATCTCCCAGTGAGTGGGTGCACTGGGTAAATGCTAGATCAATTGGCCTAATGCAAGTAAATCTGAGAGGTGAGAAACATGGTCACTGTTACTCAAACACTCAATTATAGATGTTCCTGAAATGGTACCTTTTGCTACTAAATGGAGGATTATTTTTTTCTTACGCGTTGTTTTCTATACACACAAAAATCAAAATTTGGGAGGCTATGGGGCTGATGCACATTTTTTTAAAAAGTTTTTAAACATGTGCATGACTGATTTGTTACTGTTATTGTATGTGCAAGCTATTGTATTTGGTGTTCACATTTTCACATTTCATATTACAATTTTCATGTTGTTCTATGATATGAAAATAAGTATACAAGCCATTTTTAAATGCACCAGGCATCCTACTTAAAAAATAAACAAACCAACCAGCTCTTAACAGGGATATTTAGAGGACATTCAGGTCATCTGAAATATATGGTGATTATATACTGATGGGGATTGCAGATACTCAGGTTTATTTATGAATTTATGAATCAGGCTATGAATAAGTTATGAATTTATTTATTATTAATCTATTAATCAGGTTTTTAAAATGTATTTATCATGGTGGTTGAATATTTTAATCAGGTTTTTTATTAATAGGAAACTGAGGCGAGGAAAAGTTAATTGACTCTGGATATGCTTGTGTAGTGAGTTGGTGTTAGTGTTTTGCTGAGGCTGTGACAATCAGAGTATAAAGGCAAGACAGATGGAGGTAATAACTGGTATAGCTGGAAGGTAAGGCCAGCTCCCCGGAACGGTAACAGTTCTTCAGGTCTGCCTCATTCCTGAGATAAGCCTTCTGACATGTGGTTGTCTGTCAGTTAACTAATCACTGACAAGGAATTACAGGGCAGGTCCACCTGTAGAAAAAAATTGTCAAAGGGATATTTAATTACTTGACATTCACACCAATATCTGAGTGTGCTACACTTGATTATGGACTGCAGGAAGAGTGTGGGCTTTGTTGTGCCAAACCACATCAATATTGCATGTGGGAAGCTTCTCTTATTTTGCAAACAGACTCTGCATGTCAGAGGGGTAAGTGACTGCCTGGTTCAGCTTTCTCTAGTTATGATATCAAGCTGGAGTGCTTGCTGTGACTCCTAGGAGAATGTCCTCTGTCTTGCAGTTCTGCAGTAAATGACAAACAAGGTACCTGACCCACTGCACGCTCCTTGAGAGTTCTCCAGCTTCCTCATACCAGGCAGTAGCATCCCTGGTTGTCTCCAAGATGAAGCACATGAGATGTGGGCAGTGAGAGCAGCAGGGCAGGCTGGCAGCCGTGGTGTTTCTGTGGGCTCTAATGCTCTGCAGCCACACATATTGCTGGTGCTTGTTTTCTGCACACTGCTGGGTTTTTTGTTTGTTTGTTTGTTTGTTTGTTTTACAGCAGGCCTAATACTCTTTGTAAGCAAACACTATTCAGCAGATAGTGCTGCTCCTGCTTATTGGCTCTTGACCTCATTTCTCTTTCCCTGCCAGCAGTGCATTTGCCTGGACTCACATCTGTTCCTCTTTCGTCCCCACCACTTTCTGTTCATGCCTTTTTTTCCCAGTGCAGCCTCCCCAGCATAAGTGTCTATGTTGGGAAGCCTGTAACCCTTCCAAGCTGATTACTGTACTCATTCATTGATCACTGGATGAGCAGATTAGAGCCACCTGAAAGCCTGTCACAGTCCCTGTTGTAACCAGTTTGTCAGAGCAGCAAAGGGAGATGCTTTCTGAAAAGCCGGTTTGTTTTGTTCCTGTCACTCTTCCATCTGGTGTGAGCGGGACCATAAAATATAACCAGGTGGAAGAAAAGCTGTCAGGTAGGAATCTTTTCCTTCAGTCATGAGAGATGATCTCTTCAGGCTGTGGGTTGTTTTTCTTTCTGTCTCAGAATGACCCTTCTTAGACATTAATCGTTTAAAGAAGGTTATCACTGCAATAAGCAGCCTCTCTTTGAAGATTTAATTGAGAGGCCACAGCTTTGTTTCTCTGAGATCCATATTTCTGCCAAAGGTAAGTGAAGAATGATGTCTTACTTGCCAATACTGATGAAATGTTTGTGGCGGCTTTTCAGTCACGCCTTATTTGAAAGCATTTTGCTTTATTTCAAGCATAACATAAATATAAAGGACTATAGGTGACTTTACAAAATATGCCAGTCTAGTCCTAGTAAATGTCCAAAAGGCTTTCAAGACCAGTAGCCTGGTGGGACCGCTTGTCTGTGTAAGAATTGGTTTCAGAGAACTAAGTGAAAGGGAGAGGGGTTTTGTTACTGTATTGAAAAGTCAGAGGTAAACTGTCATGAGCATCAAAGAAAATCTGTTTCAAGATTTCAAAGCTTTCAAGAGTGTTCCAAAGATCTCAGTCCAGAACTCTGTATGGTTCATCAACAGCTAAAACGCTTCTAAGTTTGGGGTTGGTTTTTTTAAATTGCCTTCTTGCAGCACCTCAGGACCAAATGTGAAACAGAATGCGAGCTAGGGACCAAAACTGAAGGACAAAAGCAAAACGTGTGAAAGCTGTTATGATAGATGTGCCATCAATATAAAAAATGCACTCTAAAGACAGTTTCTTGTTATAAATCACTTCCAGAAAAAGGGGAACCAGATTTGGATGCAAATGAGGGATGAGTACGTGCAGAATGAGGAAAATTTAAATTTCAGAAATTGCATTTACATTTCTTATAAATGAAATAAAAAGATGAGATGCTGACAGGAAAAAAAAATAATTTAAAAGGACAAGAAAGAAAAGAAAAAAACCTGCTCCTAAATCAACTGTGACAAGTAATCAAATACTGGGAGCATTAAATTTTTATGTACCAGAATGACAGAAAACAGATGATTATTACAACAGTTGGGAATGGTCCTGCATTGGCCAAAGGGCAAGCTGTCCCAGCTTGGATTGCCAAATTCTATAGTGTTCTAAGTTACAGCTGAAAAGTGGAAATCATCAAAATACATATAAAACCTATTCACTGAATATATGCCTGAGTAATTTTTAAAGCAGGGTCATGACATTACCCCAGAGAATGTTTTCAAGAGCAGCTGATGTGGATTAGCTAATGGGAACTCAAACAGCCATCAAACTATCATAGGATTAGCTAAATTTTTAAAACTTTCCAGAACTTGCCTAAGGGAAGCATCTATCATTCCTTTGCAGCAGAGGAACAGAACAGAGGGCAGGAACATTGTATAGCTGTGTGCTACTGCAAGTGCTTCTCTGCAGCTTCATTTTACTGAAGGCTTGACTGTTGGGCCACATACACGGGCTCTGTCTTTTTTTTTTTTCAGGGTGGTGTCTTGGTTCAAGATATTTTTAATATAAATTAATCAAGAAGAGAAAACTGACCTCAAGCAATGCTATACTAGAGCTACCTTATCTTTTATGGGCTTAAATGCCAAATAGGTTTTGCTTTAGAATTCCTTTCTGACACCAACTTATACCCAGAAATACAATGTTGTTGTATTTTTTCTCTTTTTTCCACTTTACATTAGTCTAACTTCAAATTTGGTTATTTAGCTCTCAGTCTGAGCCTTATTTGTCTTTGGGGCTTCCCTAACAGCATTCTTAGTACAGTATCCTTTTGTTTGCTCACCCAAGAGAGGAGCAGAACTATTTTAATATTACCACAGGATAACTAATTTTGTTGCCAGTGTGGATTTGCCAGAGGAGGGAAAGGCTGAAGATCAGTGGCATCCTCAGGGACATGAGTGCTTTATGTGGTTGCCTGTTCTTACTGTGCTTCCATTGCATTTCAGCTCATGCACAGCCCAATTTTTTCTAACGGAACTGATATCTCTATACATCATGACTCCCTGCAATTAAATTAGAATCTACCTGGACAGTCACACAAAAATTGAGACTATACATGTGGAGGTGAAATTCTGCCTCAGTAGAATGCATATTTTCACTGTGGAGCTGACCTGGCTTGATCTAGCATGTATGAAGCACCTTTCCTGCAGTTCTCCATGTCAGACTGGTATCTAATGCTGGGGAATTTGTTAGCAGTGGGCCAGCTGATGTATACCAAATGTATTTGGTAGGTATACAGGCTCTCAGGCCTTCCATGGAGTTGCTGTCTGTGACAGTGACAAAAGAGAAATTATTTGATATAAATAACTTGCAAACAGGGTAAGTCATTAATAAGGCAGACAGTTCTGAAGGCAAAAGCAAACACCACTTTGGCTGCAGAAGCTTCCAGTGAGACTGTCAGGGAGGAATTCAGTCTGCTGACTGCAAAGTGATCTGCTGTGAACCCAGCCATCTATTTTGTATCTGTGACCCCTGCACTCTTTATTGAGCTTTCTCCTGAGGAGGGGAAGCAGAGAGGGAGCTGCAGTTCTCTTCTCTCTGGAATCCAGTGATAGGACTCATAGGAATGGTTGAAAGCTGTGCCAGGGGAGATTCTGGCCAGACATTAGGAAGCATTTCTCTATTGAGAGGGTGGTCAAGCACTGGAACAGATTTCCTAGAGGGGTGGTCAATGCCCTGAGCCTGTCAGTGTTTAAGGGGTATTTGGACGATGTCCCAAAGAACAGGCTTTAACTTTTGGTCAGCTTTGAATTGGTCAGGCAACTGGACTAGATAATCCTTGGAGGCCCCATCCAGCTGAGATAGTCTGTTCTATTCTGACTGTTCACTGAAACATGATTCTTACTGGTGCAGCCTTTTCGTAGTGGGATTTCTGGGGTGCCATCTCAGTTGCACAGAATCATAGAATATGCTGAGTTGGAAGGGACCCATCAGGATCATTGAGCCCAACTCCTAGCCCTGCACAGGGCACCCCAAGAATCACACAATATGCCTGAGAGCCTTGTCCAAGTGGTTCTTTAACTCAGACAGGCTTGGTGCTGTGATCACCTCCCTGAGGAGCCTGCTCCAGTGCTCAACTGGAACAACTCAATTTATTTGCAGAATAAATGGAGTAGCAAAACAGGTTAAAATGCTGGTGATCTGGTGATATCCCATGCAGAGGAAAGATTCTGGAAAGAAGGACCATACATGGAGTTGCAGGATAGGGCTGGAAGACTAGCCCAGAGTAAAATAAAGTGATTTCCAGACATGATAAAGTGGAACTTGGTCTCCTTTGTATAACCCCAACCACCCTTACTGGTACAGGCTTAGGGCATTGTCAGTCTTAGGTTATCAGTTTTTCTGTGTAATGCAAGGACAGCAGACAGACTATAACGTGTCCCAGCTCTTCAGTGAAAGCATCTCCCAAGGATATTTAAATCTTACATTCCATTTACAAAAACCAGATTATAACTGCAAAAATAAATGATGGGAGGTAAATGTGTAAAGAACACTGCTAGGTCATTGAACACCTAGTTCTCATGACCTAAGTTTGCAAAATGGCATACTAACGTGAGATCTTTAATAAAGCAGAAATATTCCTACATGTCTCAGGAACATAAGGTCTGATACTTTTTTATGCCATTATAAATCAAGTTTTGAATTCTTGAAAAACTCTCAGAAAATTTTAGGCCTCAGGCCTGAGGCAAAGACAATTTACAGAAAGACAATGTGTGTCTTCATATCAATTTTCTGCCTTATAAAATCTCTTAATTTTTCAGTTGATAGCATTTTTAGCTTAAGATCTGGTAATGTCTGGATTTTTCACACCAAAAACATTTGAGGATGTGAAATTCTTTTCAAGCTCGAGATCTGTGTGTGAACCTGAGTCTTGCTTTGAGAGTTTTTAGTGGAACCTGGTGCTTCTCTCTCTGAGCCTGCTCACGCAGAGCTTTTTGAGTTAAGCATTCTCCCCAGCTCAGTTGAGTTATTAGCAAGTGAGCCAGAATGATATTTAAACACCATAAATGGTAAATGTTGCCGAGGCAGCCCTTCCGCACGGCTCAGACGAGGCATTAGTTGGCAGTCAACCACATGATGCTGGCAAACAGATTCCTCGAGCATAATTAAACCTCTTGTAAGACTAAACACTGCAAGTTTTTTGTGGTGTTCTGAACATAATGCAGCAAACTCTCTATTCTTTGCATGTCCTTGACTTGTCACCAGTTGTAACCCTGGCCTTGGCTGCTGAGCTGCTGCACTAGAGCTGTGTGTCTGTGCAGTGCTGTAGCTGACCCAGCCTGAGCCGGGGGCTGGAAAGGTCAGTCTCCAGAAGTTCCTTCCAAACTCAGTTGTTGTGTGATTCTGTGCAGTGCTCAGCATGCTGAAGTCCTGATATTTCAACAGGAGATGTCAGCATTCTGCAGCTCACATGAAAACATCTTCAGTACATCTGGGCAGGCAAATGAACAAGAAAATTTCCTAGACTAGAGATGTCCATAAAATATTAACTGTTTTGAGTATAGGCCTACGTAAAACCTAGGTCTAGCCTTTGGAAACCTTCTTAAAGTTTGCATCATGATCTGGATTTTCTTGTTCGGTTTCAGCAGCAAGTCTGGGAATGGGAATAGCACAGTGCAGTTATTGATTCTTCTTTTCCGTCTCTCCGAGGATATAGATTTGTCTTTTACCTTAGAATATAAATAGTTGGTTGCATAATTGCAGTTAAACTGGTTCAGGTGTATTGTGAAATTGACTTGTACTAGGTTAACTGTTCAGTGCAGCATGAATTTTCCCCTTTTCTGTGAGATATACACCTTGAATTCAATAACTCACCCTTGCTTATCAATATAAATATGTTTAAAAATATGCTCAAGCCCTAAGTTCTGATCCAGGCCAAGGTTTTAAAAAATTCAAGTTTATTTTGGCTTAGACCCACAGCTAACATTAAGACTCCTCTTGCAATAACTTCCAGCCTGCAAATATGCAGAGGTTAAATTTATGTAAGGACGCTTTGAAACCTGGATTGAGAAAACTCAAATAAAAGGAAAGCATTTTTTATCACCTTAAAATTCTGTTAATACAGGTTAATAAATAATCCAAATTTTGCTACAGCCACTGTAGTTAGATTACCTTACTATTGATTACACAAATACTGGAACCCAGAATAAGAGATTAATAGAAATAGTTTTACATCAAAGGTAATATATTTCTTCCTATTGCCATCCAAATATGTTGAGAATTTGTACCTTTTCTAAGAAATTGGAACAGTTTCAATTCCCCTTAATCTTTAATGCAGAAAAGTAGTTTTTTTAAACGCAGTTTTGGATGCTCATTTGAGTGTCTTTCTAATAAAAAATGAACCCTCAAGGGTAAGGGAATGTGGTGGGAAAAGCCTATATTCCTTTTCCTTTGTATAAAATGCATGTGGATATATAAAGTACTATTTACATGCTTTGCTTACTATTTCTGGTCTCCCAGGCTGTGTTTCCCACTGAGCTGTGCATCTTATTACTTACTGTTTCTGAACATTCATGCATATTAAAAAAGGCAAAAACCAGAAAACTTATAAGTGGGATTATTGTGGTGGACTTTTAAATCTATCACCCTGTGTTACACCTTATCAAGAACCTGTTGAAATGACAGAGCAATCACTGTCCACCAGAAAGGCTCCAGCTGGGCTTACACATTGTGCCAGACTATGGCTCTGTGCAAAAATTTTTCTCTGTAAGACACCTTTCAGAAAATCATAGTTCTCTTCCATATTGTCTTACACAATTTGACCTGCATGAAACCAACAGCTGTGATTAAAAAATCGTGGCAGCTTTTGTAAGCTACGGCAAAGTAAACTAGATGTAAGGTCTGAAAAGAAGTCATCGAAATGTACCTGTGTTTTATCAAGTTCACCCATGGGAGCCGTAGGTAGGGCTCTCTGATGTCCCCCATGAACTGCCTTGGCATGGTCCAGGGGGGGGAATTGAGTGCACCAGCAGAAGCTGATTGGGAAGGGAAAGGGACAGAGAAAATTAACTGCCCTGGGCAGAAGTTTTTAGTAACTGTTGACTCTTTTATTCCTTGTTTTCATTCTTAGAGATGAACCTACCCCTGCATGAAAGCAGTAAGAATTAAGAGTGACAAGGGAGCTATTAAATGGCTATAGGCGATTAGAGAGCATTAACATAATAGAGAGAGATCAGATCTCCTCTTTTTTTCACATCCAGTTGAATAAGCTTGAGGATGCATAGATACATAATGAAGTCATGCCCTTATGCTAATGTCAGGCAAAATTTTCCTTAGGTTCCAGATTTCCTTTCTGGTGCCAAATGTGCTGTATTTTTATTGTCTGTAGTTTTGGCAGCAGAAATACCCTGCAGTGTTACGAAAGGATGTGTCAGCCAGAAGCACAGTGACTTGCACTATCGCAGCTGGGAGCTTTACCTCTGTCTTCTTCCTTTCCTTCTCGCCTCCTGCTTTGGGCTCTGAAGCCAGCACTCCCTGAGGGTGTATGGATTTTGAACCCCAGCAGAGTTTGTGTGGTGAAAGGGACTTTGGAGGAATCAGGGAACACAAGCCCTAATCCTGGCCAGGGCTTTCTGTGCAGTTTGCTTATTTGTTTTCTCATCTTCTTCCCTACTATTTTACTGGTGTAAGTCATAGATTTTGTTCCTGATGTATGAAACTAGAAAGCACCTAGCTGTGGCCAGGGAATGTGAACTTCTATGATTGTTGCACTTTTTGAAGCCACCCTTTTGCAAACAGTTCCTGGGTTTTTGTGTATGGTTTTCTTTTAAATATTTTACTGTCAAAAGAATTAGCCAGGTGTTTTCAAAAGGAAGTAAAATCACACAGTATCTTTTTGACGTAGATGGGAACAAGAGGTATTTGCTTAATTTCAAATGATCAGCATCCCATCTTTTCACTCTGAAATCAATTTAATTGCTGTTTTCCAAACGAGAGCTGTAAGACTAAAATTGAAAGAGCCCTTAGATATATTAAAATAAGCTGTGAAAATGTAGAGCACTGCTATTTCATCATAAAATTGTGAAATGTTAAAGCATTCATCAGACAAACACTGAGTCAATGCATATTGCTATGTCATAAATAAACAACTAAAAGCATTTACAAGCTTCAGAAGAATTTGAAAATAGTTGACATTCAGGCTTTTTAATTTGGCCTCTGCATGGTTGTATCAATCCCTTCTGAGAAAATGCAATGATTTTAGAATAAATAACAGGACTAAAACAGAGTGTCTTTTCTTGTGTAAAACATCTTTGAGAAACTAAAGCTGTCAGTAGGTAATTTTAATTTTTTCTAAGTCTAGAAATCCATAACATCAAATTTTAAGTAAAGGAAGAAAAATTACATTAAATGAGCCCCTATGGTTTCTTAATGAAGAAATAGCATTTATGGGTTAGAACTAATGTCTTTTTAATTGTTGCTGCTACATTAAGAAATATTTGATGATTTTTGTGATATTCTGATTATGTTGTTGGTACAAAATGCTACTGATTAACATACATTTCTAAAAAACAGTAACATAGGATTAGAGATCCCCTTTAAAAATATATTTTTTTTAAAGTATGGGGGAATGCTTGTGTTTTGAAGAGAGCCTATTCAAGTTGCCGGGGAGTCAGACTTATTAGCCATATATTTACTGTATCCTTGATGACACAGGTTTTTATAGGAATACTGGTTGCTTTAGCCATGATAGCTTCTAGCTTTTGAGCTCTTATATACAACAGATTTTTGTATCTGTTGGTAAAGAAATGTCTTCACTTCTCCTGGGCTCCAAAGAACACCAGCAATACATAGGGAGATGTTTTTACTCCTTCCTTACAACAGGTATTGAGAAATCAGGTAATACTTCAAGGACTAAATCAAAGGGTATGTGCATTTTTATATGGTACATTTACAAGGATAGGAATGTTTTCAGAAAGCTGCTTTTCTGTCCCAGGACTAAGCCTTGAGTTTTCAATATTTCAGACTTAATGATCCATCTTAATGTTCTTCTGCATGATTACATTCATTCCCCCCAGTGAAATAGCTCTTTAGTCTCCCAGAAACTTTTCTTGTATTGAAGCTCTAGTCTTTAAAGTTTTTTACTACTCACATACCACAGACTTCTACTTTTTTAATACTTGCCATCCTAAGTTTCTGCTTAAGCACAGAACTGGTCTTCATCCAGGAGATCAGCATAAACCTATGCAGTGCTTAAATTTAATGCAAGCACTACTATTTTTGTGAGATTTGTGCAGTGGTGAGGCAGGTTCTGGCCCCCTTCATTTCAATTTGACAGCTTCCCTTACAAAGAGCGAGCACTGATCAGTAGCAATGGCGAGTTGGCTTTCATCCTTTAAGTCTGACAGTTTGTTCTTTCTGGAGTAGATGTCTGCACCCCAGTAAATCTTGATGTCCCTCACACCAGGGGGCCTCCTCACTACCATAGGATACATCTGCCTGAGATAACTTTAAAAACTGAGGCCTCAAATTTTTGGGTTTGTGATTCATATATGCAATTACTGTGAATTATTTGCTTGCTTCCATTTAATGTTTATGTAGCCCTGTGCAAGAAGGTGGTTTTATTCCAGTACCTGGATCTTTTATGTCTTCAGCACATATTTTGGCGGAGTTAGCATTGCTGAAAAATTCCTTATGGGAAATTATTTTGGTTTGCTTCTTCTGTAGTTGCTCACACATTTCTTTTTAATAAGCTGAGGCTGTTATACTGTATTGTCTTCCTTGATTATAAAAATCCATTTATTTAGACTACATGTAGAAGGCATGTGAGTGCAACAGAGCAAAGAGCCAGTTGTGAGGGATGTAGAGTGCTGCTCAGACTTAATGCTGTTTGTACCAGGGCTTTGGGAGAATTTCTGCTAGAACCACCTGGTCACTGTTAAATTTCGTGGGAGTTGGTTCTGCTCTTTTTCTTTTATCTGTCCTTCTCTGAAGACTTGAACTTTTCTGATCAGATACCAGGTCTGTTTCTTTGTTGGTCTAGAGCCACACCTCTGCTTTTGTTTTTCTTTCCCTGCATTCCTCTTCCTGCATATCTGCCTTCTAGATTTGCACTGTTATCAAGTATTTCAGTAAAAAAGAATAACAGGAACTTTTTTTTTAAGCATATTTTCATTGGGTTTTTTTCCCTATGTCTCTTTCCTGTGTTGCTATTTTTTTTTTGGTTTTTCCTTTTCTTCCTTTCTTTGTCTTCTTTTCTTCCTTTTTTTTTCATTATATGGATTTCTCCCACACTGTGAGACAAAGTTTCACTTTGAGGGATGAAGCAATTTCCTGCAAGGCATTAGAGCAGTGAAGGAGCATCTGCTGATACTGCTTAGTACAGCAGTTGTTTGAAGCTGTTTCTCTGAGTAAACATTACAAAACAGAGGGCTACAGCGAACCACAGGAGTTTACTTCTGTAGATGAGTTTCACCCAACTTCTTGGCTACTTTCTGTACAGCATTAGTCACTTCCAAGCAGGTGCTGTGGGAAGCCCTAAGACTGATCAGTGTAGTCTGATGGTGAATCCAGCGCTTCAGAGTTGTGCTTCCATAACACCAATCCAAATGGGTCTCGCTGAGGTCCCATATTTCCATTCTCACATGCATCAATGTCTCACTGCTCAGTGCCAAGAAAAGACCTGCGACATGAGCCAGCGAGACAAGATTTTGGCTAGAAAAAGCTTTGCTAGAGAAGAGGAGAAACTTCCCATCCAGGCTGCTTCCAAATTTATGTTGAGCTCAAATTAGCCCAGTACAAACTTAACTTTTTGCCTCCAGGAGGTTCAGTAGGCTTGCTCAGTGAGATGCTGGCTTTTTTTCTAATCACTAATTTTATGAATTGTGGTTTTTCTCCAGCCTGGCACTTTCTGTTACTGTAAAACTATTTTGGATGTGCTTGATATTCCTTTGAAAATCTTGAAGGTAGGAATAAAGAAAATAAAAATATTTTCATGTGTGGACAGAATGCAGGGTTGGCATTTTAAAGGCAAGACGTAAGAGGTCTGAACACAAGCTAAACCAAACAGAAAGTGTATCCAAGTGACCAATAAATATTTATGACTTTTTACATTTGGTCATGATCACTGCTTGGGCTTCAGAAGTGTCTTAGCTCAGGTTTTTAGAGCAGGAGTAGACTTCCTGGTCTAGTGTACCATATAGATCACAGTTGAATGGTCTCGTTTCATAGCCTCTGAATGCAAGACAGAGGAAACCACTGTGGCTACTGGAAACAACACATCATAGATAGATTTGATTTTCAAGAGTGAATTATTTAATTCCAAATTCCCTCAGCATTTGATTGTACAGCCTCAAAAGCAAAAAGAAATTTTAAAAGCCCTAATCCAACAGTGGGTTTTGTGATATATATTGATAACCTCAGGTTTTAGTCTTTACCATTATCAATCAATTGCCTAAGTGAAGTACAGGAGAGGAGTGTGGTGAACTCAAACCTATTGGACATTGACCATCTAACAATCTAAATGGTTTGTAATTTCTTACAGAGTTGCAAATCCTGTGCTGCTGTGAGTTGACATTTGTAACTCATCAATCATGACAATGGCAACTTGTAACCTCCCCTAGGGCTTTTAGATTCATTTAACAGTGAGTAAAGGCATTGAATTTTTGGTTACAAGTTTTTGGGTTGCTTTGCTTTTTTTTTTTTTTTTCACCTGAGCATATATACTTGGGGAAAATGAGTGTAATTTCTCAGTGATACTCTCTGATATCTGATAACAATGATTCAAGAGGATTCTCGGAAGGAGGACAGTTCCATTCCTATTTCTTGTCTTTCTGCTTGGAATACTGGTAAGGCAAAACAGCTGTATTGGGTGGTTTCAGTTATTTTTACCTTCTGAGAGCTGAAACAAAACCACTGTCTCAAAATCGTGTTGAGCCTAAGGCCTCAGTTAAAGTTTGTCATGAAAATTCCAGTAAGAGACCCCTTTTGTTCTCTTTTTGACTTCACAGAAAAGAAGAGCAGCAAGAAGGCAGAAAGTGCACAGGCTGCAAAGCTAAACAAGACTTTTGCACCCGTCTTCCTTAAAGGCCTGACTGACCTCAAAGTAATGGATGGAAGTCAAGTGATAATGACTGTGGAGGTATCAGGTGTGTTGCTATAGAATAGTATTACTTAAAAAATTAGAATCCTGCTGCAAAATGTGTGGCTTTTCCATATTTTTAGCAGGTGTCTTTGCATTTGGAAACAATATTTCTAGGAACCAGTTTTTTAAAAGTTAAGTTTGTCTAATCCGATCTTCAGTGAGGCTGAACACTGTCCATTGTTAACATGTTAACATGTTCTGTAGAAGTGTTTCTTAATTGTAATGATATAATGATATAAGTTTAATATGCATCCTCTTGTTGAAGTGGACTTGTAATAGCTTTTGTTGTGAACCAAACAAGATTAATGCTGCAGAAAGAGCAGTCCTGGTATGAACTTTGGTATCAGAAACTCTTAATAACCATCTTCATGGTGTCTAGAACTCATTCTCCCTCTCTCTTGTATTCATGCTTCCCTTATTCATTTGTATTTTAGCCATAAAAAGACAATTCCACATTACTTAGCATTCAAAGAGTTAATAATAGAAATTCCTGAATTTTAAAGATGAAATTGCAGAATCAGGTGGCAAAAAAATAACCAACTTTATTCCTTTTCTTAATTGACATATGGTGGGATTTTGTGTGTCTCAGATTTTTGTTGCTTCCTATTTTGTAGCTAACCCACCTCCTGAAATTATCTGGCTGCATAATGGGAAAGAAATCCAGGAGACAGAAGATTTCCACTTTGAGAAGAAAGGCAATGAGTACAGTCTGTACATCCAGGAGGTGTTTCCCGAAGACACAGGCAAATATACCTGTGAAGCCTGGAATGAAGTAGGAGAAAGTCAAACACAAGCTACACTGACAGTTCAAGGTATAAAGTTCCTCTTTGCCTTACAAAATGGTGAAAGAAAATTATTATTCTAATGTGCTGGAGGAATGTCTATTTAAAATACATGAGTGTTTATGAGGTTTGTTGCAAAGGACGCTCAGGTTCTCACATCTGAATTAAAAAGGATATTGAGCAGAAGCAGATTTAAAAAAATCTTTTCACTCTGGAACATTATGTTACTATTTCAAAAATGCATTCCTGAGTCCTATTTCAGGGACAAAGCAAAACTTCTGCTAAGTGCAGATTCAGATTATAACTATCAGGCTTACTTAACTATGGATTAAAGTAAACCTTTTAATATGTTTTTGTTTCTAATTAAAGCCCTTAGTATTTGGAAAAGCTGTCTAGGAGCTAGGTACCCTGGCTTTAATGTTAGCACTGTAGTGGTAGCAGGTAAGAAAGACACAATTTCTGCAGTCTGAGAACTACCTGCCAAAAATTTGGTTTTGAATCTCCTCACATGGCGTAAACCCCACAGTAAACACTCAAGTACCTACAAACTTCCTGTGATTGAGCATGCACTACCCTTGTGACAAGGACTTCTTCTAGTATTACTGAATATTGACATTTCCTCAAAGCCATTAATGAAAATTATTAGAAATCATTGTGAGACTTTTTTTATTTTTAATGTAGAATATCTTATCTGCAGTGTTTGATAGAGCTGTTTAGTCTGTTGTCACTGTCTGCTCTGAATTCAGACCTTCCTCTCTCCTCCAGTCTCCCCTGAGATCCAGCCTCAGGGTCAGTCTTCTATATTAAATGCAATTTTATACAGTTGTTAATGATGATTTATTACATGAGCTCTCAACTGCACAGCAGTCATAGTACTGTTACTTGCCCTTAAAGCTATTCCTACCCATATTGTCTAAGGACAAATCTCCGAGATTCCTTTTAGGGCAGCTTTAAAGTCCCTTTGTTTTGCTCTTAATATAAGCCTGGACTGAGCCAGTAAAGTGCCAAGTAAATGATTAATTTTAGTATGAACAAAAGTTACATCCAAAATTAAAGCCTGACTTATTTTCAGATTAAAAACTTATACCCTGCATGTTCAAAATAACCTTCCTTGCCTGTGATTGCTTTCTCTGAAATTAGTTAGCTTAGTGGTGACATTCAAGCTTGGCATTTTCTTCTGATTTGTAAACTGTGTTTGTAATCTACAGAACCTCAGGATGGTATTCAGCCCTGGTTCATTAGCAAGCCGAGATCAGTGACAGCAGCTCCTGGGCAAAATGTCCTGATATCCTGTGCCATTGCTGGAGATCCTTTCCCCACTGTTCACTGGTTTAAAGATGGGAAAGAAATAATACCAGGAACAGCGTGTGAAATCCTGCAAAATGAAGACATCTTCACGCTGGTCTTGAGGAATGTGCAGTCTCGTCATGCAGGGCAATATGAAATTCAGCTCAGGTATGTTTGGTGTGAAATAGAAGGTTGTTCTCTTTGACCAATTAGCTTTATTTACCCGCAAGTTGGAACTCCCACCTGAAGAAGACAAGAGTTCCATCCTATTCATGTGAAACATTAGGGTACTGAAGGAACAGAATATTTCTGAGGGTTGAAAAGAACTAATAAAACTCCAAGAGAAAAGAGGAAACACTAGAAGAGTCAGAAAAAAAGGACAAAGCAATATGGTTTCTTTTTGGGATCCTGAAGAACAAAGCTTTGTGGCAGCAGTATGGGAAGCAATTTCTAGCAAGGAAAACTACAATCAATGTCTTAAGTTTGGAACTATTGTTCATCATGTTTGGCATCTCTCTAGGTGTTTGTAAGGATGCCTCTTTCCATGGGAACAACCTGACTTGGGAGGGCTGTTACATAAGATCCATACCTTTAAGGGGAAAAAGTGTTTCCTGGCCAAGTTTGAAATGTCTGACAAGTTTTAGTCTCCTTTTGCTGATGTATCTTTGAAACAAGGCACCTTGATGCTTTGAACATCTTGTCATTCCTACAAAATCTGGAAGAGTTGTTTTGAATTTTTTTTTTTTTTATTCTGATAAAATAACTGTCCTTTAAATGAAGAATCATATTTGCTGGCTCTTTACCTTGTAAAAAGTGTCGCAGCATTTTCCACCTCCAATGGTGAAGACTACATATCGCCTATGTGGCTGTAGAAAACATAGTGTAAAACTTTAAGGTGATGTTATCATTCCAGGCTATTTACTGTGCATAGATGCAGTTGCTTTACTTGGCTAATGTTTGTGCCTTTCTTTATGAAAGTTACTTAGTCATCATGGACATTTGAATGCATTACACTGGAAGAAAATTATCTGGTTTGCTCCACACACTAACTTTTTAGTCCAGGTGCAGTAGTCTGAATTGTCCTTTGCCGACTTGCAAATAAATTACTCGTATCTTCTTAATACAAGGAGGGAGGGAATTTCTTAATAAACTCAAGCTATTTAGCTTGTAAACAATGAGTTTAATTTTTTATAGTTACAGTTTGTTTTCCAGCCAGTGTGGCCCAAATGATGGATATGTCACTGTGTAGATGCCTCCTAGCTCAAAAGCATGTTTCCATAGACTATCACAGGCAGACACTAAGTTCAGTAGTATATTTTAGTATTTAAAGTCAGATGAGTCACTCACTTTTCACCAGAAAAGGGTGGCTTAGAAAGTTATAGGTGTTGAATATCAAGATTTCCTATAATAACGTTTTTCTACACTTAATTTCAAGTTTTATTAATAACATTTATATAGGTACAGCTGCATGTGCTATGACCTTCTTGCAAATCAGCTCTCCAGTAGATTTAGGCCCTTTGGAGTCTGCAGTAAGTTGTGAACTGGCTCATTTCAGAACTGGCTTGTTTGCAACTGTCCCAGGTCATCTGGGACATTCATAATGCTGATTTGTGCAGGTTCATGTCTACAGAAATCCTTGCATTTATGTTACTTTGGGGATCAGGGGTGTTTCTAGCACTCGGTACTTCTGGCAGGACTAGAAATGCCAGTTCAATTTCATTCAGGTCACCAACCTCAACAGGAGAGAGCAGAAACTGTGAGAATTGCTATCTTCTGCTGGCACATTTCCACACTTCAGTGTGTGTGCCCTGGGCATGGGCATCTTCTCTTATGATATGCCGGTGGTTTCACTTGAACTGAGAAGAGAATGAGATATTTCAGCAAAACTTCAGGGAGGGAAGAATGAAAGAGGATAAAGGAGAGCCAAGAGAGCTTTGTGGAGGATTTTGTTGGGACTGATGTAGGAAGTTGGCCATAATGATCAGCTGTAGTTGGTGATCACTCAGGCCAAATTCATCACTGGAGACCTTTTTCCAAAGTGGAAGCCTGACAATATCATAACTCTAGAATGTACACTTAGAAAATAAATTATTTCAGAAAATTAGCAAGGGAAGGAGAAAAAGTAAAGTTGTAGCTAGAAAGCAACACAGCAGATTACATGCTAGTTGCAGCTATTCCCTAATCCTTTCACTGGAGAAATAGCTGGGGATCTCACAAAGATCAGTGCATTCATGTTGGCTTTTTCTAATTCGTAATGAGTAAAGCTGTGCTGCAATTAGAGCAAAGGGAATGCTGATACCTCATTTTACCTTGCTGTCATTTGTAAAATTCCAGTTAATGTTCAGGGAAAGAAAGTCATATGTTTTTAGGTACTGGTTATGTGCTATGAGTAACAGAGAGGTAACAGCCTCAGGCATATCCAAGGAGCCAAAAGTCAGCTGTGTAACTTCAAGTTTGCAATAGCGTTACAATAATTTTCAGTACTAAATAGTCTTGTCTAAATAGCTGTTGAACTGTCTGCATTTGTCTTGAATACTTGATTGAGAATTGTTTATATATTGAGAAACAGTTTTAACAATATCTGAGAGGAAGAGAGCTGTGTTTTGTGTCTTTCTCTCAAAAACTCCTACAAAGTCCATTAAAAATATGGAATAACTGAGAAAACACAAGTCAATTCACTGAAGAGTTTATAGAAGATACAGTGGGCTATTTTTAAACATAATCATTTTCATTTCAAATGAAATGTGCACCTCCTTTTCACATATTAATTTTAGAAGCAGGTTACATAGCTGCTCTTAGGGAGTCATTCATTCTCCAACTCTCTTAATTTAGTCTGGGCATGGTTTCCTACTAGTGTTATTTATTTTCCAATTTCCTTCTCCATTATTCTTAAGCTCTAAATTCTGTCCTAATACCTGCACAATTCTCCTTTTGTGTTGGGTGCTCACAAATTAAAACTCTGGTCTTAAAAATGTGGGTTTAACAAAAGATCTGTTTTTTTCTTGCTGGTTCTTTCTTCTCTAGTCAGAGTGGGCTGACAAGGACGTGGAGCCCAGTGTGATCCTAGTGTGATCCATCCGTGATTGCTCATTGGCTTTCTGTCTTACCATCCCTCAGCATTATTTAGAATACATCTTTGCTTTGCCTTTTACTGTTTAGCAGACTTCTAAGTCTGGCTTTTAGCAGAGTAGCCTATGATTCCTCTACATTTGCATCTTTCAGTTTAATTGTCCTAATAATGTTTCATTGAGCCTGTTATGTCTCAGGCCTAGAGAAAGAGTGTTGCATAAATATTAAGAGAAGAAGAGATTCACCCAATACTGCAGTTCATCTATTGAAATTTGGACACTTTACAGCCTGCAAATCCTTAAAATGGAAAATAAAAGTCCTTTTACTTATTCATAAAAGCATAGATATCTATTTTCCCTCCTGTTCTTTGCATCCTTCCAGTGATGCAGCTGCTGGTATCCTGTTATCCCAATATGACTTTTCTACATTCTTTCACTCAGAGTATACATCATAAATGAAGAGATAAACAAAAAAACCTGCAAGAACTGGACACAGACGCTGTTTGTTGAGCAAAACCTCTATCTTTATAGCAATACAGTCAACATGAGAGACCTCAGAAATCATCCCGCAGCTCCTTAAAGAAATCATCTGCTTTGCTAACCTTTGTCTTCTGAGACATTAAATATTTCTCTTCTCCCCTACTCCGTCTTCCATAAAAGTTTGGTTAGTGTTGATTAGTATTGATTTAGATATTTTGATAGTCTGCTTAAAATCAGGGAAAAACATTCATTTTACAAATCAGTGGTACCTTGAATACTCTGCAATTTAGGTTATATGAAAAGGACTCCTAAGATTACATTTCATTACACTCAACAGTAAATACAGTTCTGTCTTTCTTTAAAATTCAGTTTGCAAAGCCTGTTTTCTCCTATCAACACATTGTCTATTTTTAGAGAAGAAAACCATGACCCTTTCTTGTTCCATTCTCCCACTCAGTGCTGTAAAATGCAAATGAAATTATTGTTCTTTCAAGCACAAAAAGCTTTTGGCAAAACCCTCAAGTGAGGTAAATCAGCGCATCCTCTTTGAAGCCAGTAGAGCTGCTCTGCTTTATATCAGCTAAAGTTGTGATCCAGTAGATTAGTTGCTTTCTTTGGGTCAAAAGCTTCATGGAGTCTGGACTCTCTGCATTTAACTCACAGAAAAGCTGCAAAACCTCCTTCTGAGGCTTTGCCATTACCGGCACTGAAGCACCAGCTAAAAGTAGGGATCAACTTATTTGCCCCTTTCAGTTCATTCTTGAAAAAATGTAATTTACTCTGCAATATTTATTTCACACTTGGTAGGCTGGTAGGAAATTTCAGTACATCCCCCCAGTATAATTACAAGTGCCTTTTTTCCTGTTCCTCCAGAGAGTGCTTCCTAGGGACATGCAGACAATAAGTCTCATCTAAGGTTCAGTGAAAATATTTGAGTAGGTTCTGCCAAGAAACTAGTATTTCAAGATATTTTGAACATAAAAGCCATTCCAGGGAAAACTGATCCCACAATAGGACACCGAGCTATTTTTAAAATTGCCTCAGGCTTTGCAGCTGGGGTTTTATTTGTTTTTGGTGGGCTTTATTATTATTATTCCTTGACATTTTAAAGATAAGTCTTGTGTATGAGCATTCTACAGAACAGTCCTGCAAAAGTCAACACTTCCAGGCACTTCTTCACAGCAAAGCTACTAAGCATAGGTTTTATCCATGTCTACTATTATTCCACAATAACAGAGCCACTAAGATCTGTCTGTGTCTAGGGTTTTGTTGATAAAATGCCAACACAGAGAACCTCAAGCTGCACCAGTAATATTACTATTGCCCAGACTCAAAACAGCAGAGACGTGAAAGACTTGAAGATATTCCCATGTACTGCAAGGCTCTGTTTTTCCTAACTGCCCCTATGTATCTTTGTCTTGCCTAGATTCTAAAATTGTGTAAATGTAAAAATATTTACCGAGGTTCCAGAATTATTCTTGATTGAAATTGGTATCTAAATCACCCAATCCTTCTTAATTTTTCTTGGCTTGTTTCTCTTTTTCTATCCTGTGATCTCCAAGGTGGGTCAGTGTTTTTCACTTCACCTTTTTAGACACAGCCACTGAATTCAAAGATGAAAGTATGTTCTCCCTACTCCTAAAATCATCAGTTTGATTTCACTGGGAACAGGACTTGCCCTAGGAATGCTACACTTTTGAGCAGACACAGACTCAAGGTTTGTGTCCACTAGTCCGGTTTTCAGCCATTCACTTGAATCAGTAATCATAAGATCAAAAAAACTATTTTTTGAATCATTTTTCCATCTAGGTACTTGTATGTTCCACTGTTGCCATAATTTGTAAGTGCTTCCCAAGGTTTTAAAAATAGAAAGAACAAAATGCTCTCCTACTTTCTTCCCCCCTCCTTTATTTTTCAAACCCTGTGAAAAATAGCTTGCTTTAGAAGGATTTACTTTGCCTGCCCTATTTGCTTCTTTGCATATGCGAAGAATTTGCAGAGGGAAGGATGCATTGCAGAAATGGGTTCTGCAGAAATGCTACCATTCTTCACAGTGGTCAGGACCACATTCAGTATCCCTGCATTCCTCTCCTGGGACAGTGCTGTCTCTGTTACTTCAACCTCTCCCACTAGTGACACAATTCTTGTGGACAAATATTTTTTGCCAGACAGTCATGACAGAAGCTGAGCAGGGGTACCTCAACATTTAATGTACTCTGAAAATTGTCTATACTTAAGCATGCATGGCTTGTCCTTTGTCAACTTTGGACTGGTTTTAAGTCCTGAACAGGAGGGATCTTCAGGTAAGCCAACAGCCTGTTAAAGCCTTGCAGCACTGGTGAATGAGCAGTTCCAGAGTGTGTCTTCTTTCCTTAAAAACTTTGGAGAAGCAGGGAAAAAACTTCATGACTTCCTATAGCCGTAAAAGGTCCTGGTTTGAAATGCATTATTTGAAAACAACAGGTTTGCAGCAATGTTGGTACCCTGCCATAACTTTATGCCAATCAGTATGTTGGGAGGGGGGGACATGCTATTTTTTTTTATTTATCTTTCCATTTGTCTTGATTTCTGTCTGTTTCTCTTGCTTCCAAATGGAGGCCACCCATAAGAGTAAGAATGGCATGTCTCCAGTGCAGGGCTGAGTTAAATACTCTCTGCATTGACTTGGATCCTCTCCTGCCCTTTGGACAGTTTCTGTTTGGTACTCAGATGTTATCTAGTTTTTTTTGTATTTGAGGAAATGAGAGTTGTGGCTTTCAATGCTGTCCTCATTGATTGCCTTCAATAGCAGTTTGTAGTGTACATATTCTGACTTACTGGATATAAAACTGTTAAAAACATTTCCCTGGTTTCTTGTTGTTAGTGGTCTTAAGGTCAAATAAGATATATTTCCAACAGCAGGGCCTTTACTTTGAAATCCAGCTATTTTGATCAAAGCCTCCAATTCTTTGTAGTTTTCATATTAGGCTGATCCACTGTTTCTTTTTCTGAAGCAATAGAAATCAAGGGAAATCTGTCTGAGAAGGTGATGGCACTAATTGCTCCTATAAAGACAAAGCTTTGTGTTGAATCTGTGATTCTGTGATCTGTGTTAATTATCTTGCCTTTGCTGCAAGTTAAAAATGGGTGAAATTATAGGGTTTTCCTCACCCAAACAGTACCATATCTAGGAAAGTATTTCCATGCTCTATTTAAAAACCAGGCCAGACAATATATTTATGGCAAGCTAACAGTCCTGAGTCCATGTTTTAAACTTCAGGGCTAAGTGGACTTGAAGGTGCTCTTATCTAGCAAGTTCAAAGCAGAACACAGCTGGGAAAACCTGCCTCTCTTTCCCTCCTCCCCTCCAACACACATGTGTTTTGCTCATGTCCAGGAAATGTTTTCAATAGCAAAAATTATTTTTGTTCAAAAAAGACAAATAATCCAGGGCTTTCTAGTCCATTTACAAGCTTATACTTAAACTGGGAAGGACAGAAGTGTGCTCATTAATAAAAGATATCTCTAGTCCTCAATCAATTCAAGTCTAGTTTTTTAATAGCAGTCAGGGGAATGGTGGCAATAGTTACACAACTGCTGCCCTGGGGGAGTTAAATTTTGCTTTTGGCATCTCCTGTGTTAAGCAGAGAAGAGCTGTTTGGGGCTAAAAGAATGATATATATCTGCTGGAGGGAGGGAGCTGCAGGGGAGCGGGGAGCACTTTAAATGAATTCTTTAATGGGAGCCCTTTCCAGAAGGCATCCGTGGTATTCCTCTGCAAAAGGAAGAATAAGTACTCAGCACCATATATGGTGACACTTTTATGTTTTTTAATATAAACATGTACAGGCTGGAGCAATCCATGTAGATGGGTTTTGCTGATTGGCTGGGCCAGAGGGGAGGGAAGGAAATGAGACCCTGTTTTTAATATCTTAACATTAGAAAACTTAAGAGCTGGGGTTTGAATAAATAAACAGTAGGCAGAGTTGGAAAGATTTTCAGCTTTGCAAAATAGCCCTTTCCTCTGTCTTCATTTTCCAGCTTTTGTATTTATTTTCCTTTAGCTTGTTTGTTTGCAGCTGCTTCATTCTGTAAATTGCTTTGAATTTTGTTCAGGGAGTATGTTGTTCCCAGTGCAGATAGCAACAGATCAGTAAAAGCTATTTGAGTTAGCTTGGCTCCAAATATAAGGGTACCAAATCCATTCAGTCAATCCCCACAATGCTGGGCATAGAAAACAAGAATGCCACACTGGGTTTGACCTGCTCTAGTGCAATACACAATCACTTAGCTCAGGCAAGTTGCAGAGGAAGAAACCCCTGTTTTTCTGATTTCACTTAAATATTTCAGGAACCAAGTTGGAGAATGCAGCTGCCAGGTGTCTCTGATGCTGCGGGAGAGTTCAGCTTCCACAGCAGAAATGCTCAGAGAGTGAGTATTTTTCCCAGGGACTTGCATGGGTGGGTTCTATTTTTTGCTCTGTTAATTCCCTGCCCTTACAGACCCAGGCTGGCTGCTGTTCAACCTAATCCCCAAATGTGACCTAACAAATTGTTTTCATCATACAAGCTAAGCACATTTTACCAAGCCAGAGTGGAGAAGATCTTTTTTGTTTGTGCCCTTATATGGCTCCTGAAGTCATCATTGATGCAATAAACTAATGGAGTATGCTCCTCTAATCAACCTCCCCTTCTATAAACACATTTTGTTCCTGCTCTGAGATTGTTCCCTGACATTTTTAAACCAGCCCCTTTCCTGGCTCTCTTTCTTTTCTTTTTCGGATCATAGTGGGAGGGAATCAGCCAGCTCTGGAGAGCAAAGAGATGGTGGAGATCATGGTAAACTAACATTTGGTAGAACAAGTGGCTTCAAAAAGAACAGCAGTGTAACCAGAGTAGCTGAGGAAGAGCAGGAAGACGTCCGAGGCGTGCTGAAGAGGCGAGTGGAGACTCGGGAGCATACAGAGGAGAGCCTGAGGCAGCAGGAAGCTGAACAACTTGATTTCCGTGATATTTTAGGCAAGAAAGTCAGCACCAAAAGTTTTTCTGAGGAGGAACTGAAAGAAATCCCAGCTGAGCAAATGGACTTCCGAGCAAACCTGCAGCGGCAGGTCAAACCCAAGACCTTGTCAGAGGAGGAGAGGAAAGTCCATGCTCCCCAGCAGGTGGACTTCCGCTCTGTGCTGGCCAAGAAGGGCACCCCAAAAACCCCATTGCCAGAGAAGGCACCACCTCCTAAACCTGCAGTTACAGATTTCAGGTCGGTGCTGGGCTCCAAGAAGAAGCCACCTGCGGCGAATGGCAGCGCTGGCACCCCAGCACCAAATGCTCGCACCAACTCTGAAGCCCAGAATGCGACCCCCAATTCTCAAGCCCCTGTTGCCAAACCAGCAGTGAAAAAAGAGGAGAAGAATGACAGAAACTGTGAACATGGGTGTGCAGTGGTGGATGGCGGAATAATTGGGAAAAAACCTGAAAACAAAGCACCAGCAAGCAAACCACCAGCAAGCAAAGGAACAGCACCCTCCTTTACAGAGAAGCTTCAGGATGCTCAAGTAGCTGATGGTGAAAAATTGGTCTTACAATGTCGGATTTCCTCTGATCCTCCTGCAGCTGTCACCTGGACTCTAGATAGCAAAGCCATCAAATCATCAAAGTCCACTGTCATCTCCCAAGAAGGTAAATTAATTGCATTACAAGCCAGCTGGATGGCACGCTGTTATATCTGGCTCTTGATTAATAATATTTAGTTCATTAAAGGTAATGCAATACTTTATTTAAGTCCTGTGCCAGTAACTATTCCCAGATGCAGCTTTCTTGTTATTTCAGTGGAGTACACAAGGAACAATATTGTTTGACATTTCTTGCAGATTCCCCTTTAACAGCCTGCAGATGTAAGTTTTATAAAGTTGAACTTCTTGCATTTTTAACTGCTGTTTACATTGCTAATGCTGTTTAAGGAGCTGGTACCTGCTGCTTATTTAAACTGAACTTTAAGGATTTAGAACATTGAAAACATAATAATATTATTTCTGGTTTACAAACTCTAATTTAATTCTTTTGTATGTTTAGTATTTCAGGCTTTTTATTGCAATAGGAAACACAGAAGCAAAGAGGGGTTGTGTCATAGAAAGAAATTACTACAAATACAAGTTAAGGTCAGAGTTGAGAACAGATTTCCAGTGTATTTAATGCCCCACCACAGATGCTCCTATTGCTGTTACAAGCACTGAAATATTTGAACTCCACTGTCTTGGTGACTTTTAAGTAACTTCAAAACTGTGTAGAATTTGGTAGAAGTCACTAGAGGAAATACTTACTGTTTTCAAACTGAGTGTTCCTTTATATTTCAGATTTTGGATGATCAAACCCTACTAGACTGGGTTTTTTTGCATTAATGTTGTATCTAGACAAAATATATTTTCCTTGGCACAAAAATAGGAAGGAAGGACAATTGATAGCACAAAAAAACTTCTTTACTTCATATGTGCTCCATAAAACACTGAGGGAATCGTCTAAGAATGGTATCCTCTAGTGTATTGTAGCAAAAAAGTTCATGTTCACAGTACGAATTACAGCTTGACACAGGGGTCTGCACTCTTACTTTTGAATCTTCCTTCATTTAATCCAGGCTATTTTTAGTGTTACCAAATGAGATCCAAATTAATATGCAGGATAGTTCAGCACAACCAGTGAATCCTTGTGCAGTGTTCCAAGCAGAGTAGCACAAGCATTCTCCTGAAGTGGATGCAGTCAGAAACAGCATTGTTTTCAGAAAGGGTTGGGGTACTCAAGTAATGCATTAAGGAGATACTAAAATAAGTAGATGGAGAAAGGGAGATGGTAGCAAGTGCATTGTGTCTGGTCTGTGTCTGAAGTAGCAAAATGTTTTTATTTTGTGAGTACATGTTGATTTTCACCTAGGGGAACTCCATAGAATAAGGATAAGTGTCATGTACATGAGGAAACATTGGCTGGTGGAAATGCCATTCATATGAAAAGGACTGACAGAATCAGTCAGTTTAGCTAGCCTTATGCTGGAAGCAAGATTTCAAGGCTTTTCTTGGAGTTGCCCAGAGTAGAAAAGAAATTATACATCCCCAAGTTCCATGACTCCTGTCAGATTACATCAGATAGACAGCATCTCTGTACCAAAGCTTCTGAGTTTTGGTGTTATGGTGCTGCAGAAAAGCCTCCTAAAGTCCCAAAGCTTTGATGTTATGGTGCTGCAGAAAGCTGTTTTCTTGACTGAAATAATCTGAGTAATTGATTGTTATAATCCCCCAACTCATATTCACTCTATAAAATGGTACTGTGGAGCTGCAAATCTGGTGTAGCTGTTTATGGTGAAGTGATCCTGATGTCCAGAAATGCCCTGCCACCTGCCTGAGCAGGGAATGAGACTTTTCCCATCCAGTTTGTCTGGGCTGGGTGACGGTCCAGGGTGTCACACACTAGCAGTGCTGTCCACTGAGGTCAGGATCAAAGGTCAGCACTGCATAAGGAATCTACTGTTCCAGGACAGCTTCTTGCAGGGGGTGCAGACACTGTCCTTGTGTTCCACTTGTACCTGCACTTTTACACTTGTATCATGCTTAGCAGTCAGTGTTATCAGTACTTCAAAGTCAGGCTTTCTTTGGCACATATTTGCAGAGGATCTTAGAAAGAATTATTACACAGGGATGTAAGTTTTTTCCTTTAATGGAAAGACAAGGAATGAGGATTAGAACTATTTTTTTTAAACCTCATTACATACCCTCTAGTACACTGAGAGGGTGCATTGCATGATGGTCTATTGGGGTTTTTTCCTGACAGTACCTGCTAGCTTTGGCACTCGGAGAAGAATGTGTTGCTGCTCTCTCGCTGTAGGATGCTTTCATGCCAACTGTTAAGTAATTAACTAGGTATGCATGATACTTTAAGTAAGTTCCAGATTTCATAGAGATTCAGTTTTCACTTTTTCCCTAATTAGGACCACATACATACTTGAGGGAGCCAAGGGAGGAGAAAGAACAACTGGAGTAACAGACTAGAACTGAGAAACTGCAAATTCATTCAGTATCAGGAAATACTGTTCAATAGGGAAACTGTATGGATTAGTCTCATAGATAGTGTTTGGTGCAGCTTTAAAGGCAGTAACACTGGATGCAGTACACAGCAGGCCAAAGCCAAAGTCCCAGTGTTCATCCTTTGCCCCAAACACTGAAAATCCAACTTTGTCACTCGCACAGGTGTCATTCCTTCAGCAGCAGTGCCATTGGCAAAGCTTGGAGCAGCATTTAATGGGCCATGGAGATAATGCTCTAGTGTCACCCTCAGCTGAAAGAAGGTTGAGTCTGTGGGGAAGAAGAGGAATTCAGAGCAAACAGACCTAGCTAACCTTAGTGGGTTTAGGTCTTGCAGAGCCATTTTTTATTTCTTTGGTGTGATCTTGCTCCTCTTGTGTTCAGCAACAAAATCCACTATGGAAGAGGATAGACTAGATCTGTTCTTAGCTATTTCACCGACTGCTTTTGTGCTGCTGTGATGTATGATGGTGACCACGGGAGGGGGGTTTCCAGATTCTCCAGAGGTATTTCACAATAACTTATGTGTTCTTAATGAGTTGGATACTGGAAAATTCTCTATCTAGTGTAATGCATGTCCATCTGCTTCTTAGCCACACTACTAGCCCATCTTAGTATGGAATACTGTCCCACAAACTTGTTAGTGTAAGTAATGCATGAACCTCCAGAATGCCATGTATTTGTGGTTTGGAAATTGAATTATTCCTCTCTGTCATTCCCAAAAGACAGGAGGAAAAAAAAAGGCAAAAAGAGACAGCAGATTGCTCATCTCCTGATGCCAAATAAATTGTGAAGATAAATACATAAAATCCAGCCTCAGGAGCATGTGATTAAACAGTGGCATATTTGGCCAGGAAGGTCAAACTTATGTGTGTAACAAGTTGACAGGACAGGCAAACTATGTAAAACGATGTCCCTTTGTCACTCACTGAAAATAACTTTCCTTGGCATATTTGTCCTAGTTGATAGTGAGGCTCTTAGAAACAATGCTGTTCACAGGTCTCCTCTGTGCTTGCAGAGCCTGACTGACACTAAATTGGCCACCCAAGGCAGTTTAGCCATTGGAGTGCAGAAGAAGGGAGAGTGTTATCCATGCTCCTGTACCATTGGAGAAGCCTGCATACAAACACCAGCATCAGAATAGTCTCTGACTAGTAAGGCCTTTGCCAAAAGAAAAGCTAAACCCTGCTCCAAAAAAGACCTTCATCTGCCGGCATATTTATGCAGTACTTGTGCTGTGTTCTGGTAGTTCATCTGGGGCTTGCAATGTATTCCATTATTCCAGGGTTAAATTTAGTTGGAAGTCAGAATCCGGGCAGCATTATCCTCTATGTCACAATCACAACAATAGCTAATATCATGTCACATTCCTTCCATTTTCATTTCAACTGTTTTCCCTTTGAAATCATGAACATCAGTACACTTGTTCTTCCATTCCTTTTAACAGCTCCCTAAATAGTACTCTGTTGGTTGATTGGCATGATTTTTTGCCTAATGTATCATTTTTATTATAAAGTGAGCTCTTGCACTGTTTTTCTGACATGGTACAATTTTATTAATGGTTTGATTTTATATTTTCCTTCTTTTAAACTTGTCAGAGTGCAATTATCTACATTCCTGAGATAGATAATAATGTGCTTTTTGCCCATGAAAGATCAAAATAAATTGTTACTAACAATAAAAAGATGGTACTCATAAATTAGAGCATTATATGATATGGGGTAGATGATGCATGGTTAAGAGGCACTTTAATATGAGAGACTTCTTTGTTTGAAGTTATGGGGGGCTTTTTGTTTGGAAAAACATTTTTAAGAAGGCTCTAGCAGACACTGCAGTGAAGTTAGACATATAAGGACTGAGTAGAACAATTTTCCTCACACGGTGAACTCTCTAGAGCAGGACCCATTTTGTTTTACACTTGTATAGCACTGGCCCAGCAGGGCCCCGTGCTACTGTCCTGCTGTGTGACTCACTCTTGGACAGAAAATCCATGAAGGAAGTTCTTGCATGGTTCCAAAAGTTGTTCCATAAGATGGTAGTGAAAGGGCTTTGCAAGCCAGCATCCTTAGTAAACTGATCAGCTGAGGTATACAGTGAATACAAGCCAAAACTGGCAAACTTGCAATTTTTAAAGTCAGCTTGGTCTGCTATGTTTGCATAGATTTATTACTATGTGACTATATAGATGGAAGAGGAATTGTCTAATATAGTCTCAGGTAGCAGTGATGGTGTCGTTTAGAAAATGCCCTGAGTTTGTATTGCTTTGTCTGAGCCAGCATTTTTTTCTTCCCAAGTTTCTTGGCAGCATAAAGATTTAGAAATCTTATTAGCAATAATGCCTTAACAACTTTCCTGTGACTTAACATAACTCCTAAATCTTCCTATGAGTTGTGCAAGTCTGTGTCTGCCAGTCTAACTAGGATCTGCCATGACTTTTTTGTTTTCTTTCTAATTAACTTTGAGCAAGAATTTGGTGTGTAATTAACATGACTTTATGTACTGCTGAAAGTAGATGGATTTTGCACCTTACAAAAGCTTCTTCAGAACGTCTAAGTCTAGGGAGATCATCATTTCCGACACAACACCATGTTTTTCACAGGCCACATTTCCCTCTTTCATTTATGTCTGAATCTATCTTCTTCCAGAAAATGCATGTAGTGTGAATTTAAATACAGCAAAAGAGAGACATCTGCTATAACCACTGGTAATTTATTGCAATGTCTAACTCTTCTAGTAAGAGTTTTGTTACTAAATCAAGAAACAAAACAATGCCTTATTTCTAACTGGATAGAATGGCTTTGACTCTTGTAACCAAGATATCATTCTCTTTTTTTTTTAAATTTGACAAGTCAAGCTCTTACTAACTTTTTCTGCATGATGTGCTTCATCCAGCCCTTGGAGGCTTGGGTTTGTTTTGATTTGGTTTTCTTTTCAATACCTCCTCTCCAGTTGCTGTTTGTTGGTTTATTATCCTGTTATAAAACAGCAGCAGAATCATGTGTGGGTATCAGCATCAGTGAGATGGAGGTCACCTTCCTGTTGCTGCCCTTACTGGAGGTTATTGGTCCTCTTCCTACCTCACAGTGTCGGAGCTCATGTTTGCCATTTCTCTGTTCAACCTTTAAACCTTCTGAGTATTCAGCATCCCTTGCTGCCATCATTGCTTGTCTTTTCACTATCTCAAGCCCCATTTTCTTTGACTGAATGGGACTCAACAAGTAAATGAGATAGTTTATGAGGACTGTCCTCTTTCTTCTCTTTCTGACTTTTTCCTTTGCAAGATTCTTTCTAGCATCTGTAAATTTATAAAAGTTAATTTATGAGTACTTCCACATCATAGATTAAAATATTTAATAGCTTGGGTCCTAGTCTGATCACAGAGGAAATCCACTAGAAACAGACTGAGTGATGATTTCCTCTTGTCAGCTTCTTTAGGAGATCTTTATTATAGCAGTTCTCAGTCTTCCTAAATCAATGTCATCAATATAGTAATGTAGCATTAATAACAGCAGAATAATGTGAGCTATCACAAATATTTCAGTAAAGATTAAGAAAATTACCTTTGCACAGATGCATTTGCCAGTTAAATGTCTAATATCATGAATCATGGAAGTAGGTTTTTTACATTGTTTTCCTTAAAACTATCAGTTAGCAGTAATTACATTTGACATTTTTTTCTTCTCTGAAATTCACACTTTTTTTCACTTGTTTTTTGTTGTCATTGTATTCAATATTTTCAAGGTCAACCCGCTTCTCATTTTTAAACATAACTGTGACACTAGCACTTATTTAAACTTTCCCAGACAATTTAAGACTTATTAGAAAATTAACACTATATGCCAATGAGTTCCTTAAAAAATTATTTTGTCTCCTAGGCAAAATTTCTCACAGATGAGTGTTTATAAATATTGCCTAAATACTCTACAATACTTTTTTATACCATGGGATACAACTGAGAAAGCCATAAACTTGAGTCTGCATCATGGACAGGAGTCAGGAGGTTGGCCAGCTAGATGCCAGTGTGGGGAATGAGAATAAGGAGCTGTTTTTTGTTGGTTTGTGTATTTGTTTTATATCTGAGGTTGACTTTCTGTGGAGTTTCATGGAAAGAATGCAGAAGCCTAGAGATATTTTAAACTGTCTTGCACTATTTTTGAGTAAGTCAGAGAACCCTTTAATAGCTCAAAATTCAAGGGAAAGGCTTTGTGTATCTAACCCAAAGTCTCCAGTAAACTATCAGGTTCTGTGGCTGCTAAGGTCTTTTCTAGAGCTGCACCAGTCCCAATGTCTAAGTGGTAGATTCCAGTATTCATGTTTATTCCAATCCTGCACTTTGGGACAATGTTTAAGGATCATCCATGGCCTGGTTCCTAAAAAAGTAGCGGGTTGAGGGGACAAAATAGATAGCAAGTATTTTTAGTTGACTGGGATTTGTGAACTGCCAGGATTTCAGAATACCCAACTGGAATAACCAGTCTGGGCTTTCCAGCAGTTCTGAGAAAATAATCTTGTTTCAGGTCATGAAGGGGTTTGCAGAGGAAATACCAAATACTTCATTGAAAGACTTTTGGCCTTCTAGCCCCGGGAATTGACTGTAGCTCTAGATCACAGAACATAGGCCTGGTTGAGAAGTTTCTGGTTCTTATGAAATCTTATCAAGTTTTGCCTGGGTTTCGGTGATTTGGGTTTTTTCCCTGGTTTTCAATGAAAATGAGGTTTCTAGAGCCGTGCTCCCTCAACCTCCCCCTATACTCCTGATCCAGCCTGGCCAATACTTTCTGATCCATTGGCCAATTTCATACCTAGTCCTAGTAGTCCACAGTTTCACAAATACTAGTGGCTATATAAAGGAACGTGACTCAAATTATCTCATTTTCCCTTCACTCCTCCAGTGACTGGAGGGCTACTGCCATTGTATTTGGTGGTAGCAAGAAGCCCAACAATCCCCATGTACTTTGCATATGCTGTTCCAGTGTAGTTCCTGGGGAGAAAAAAGAAGTGGAGGAAAATAGGATGCAGATTATTTCCACAGGGAGGTGGGAGTTAGGAGGAAAAAGAACAGATTTCCTTCACCTTCCTCACAAAATAACTTCATTAAATGAGTGTTGACCCTGTGTCACATTAGTCTTCAATGAGCTGAGGAAGGGCTTTTGAGCAGGTAGAAAACTCCTGCAGAAGCTAAAGTAAATTCTGCACTGTTCCAGTTCCTTAACAATTCATTTATTCTTACAGGCCAGGCTCCTTTCCTCCAGTAAGGTGGCCAGAGGTCTCCTTCATATGTGTGTGTCTTTGTTCCATAGTTTCTGTTTTTTTCAGCAGCATCTTTCAGTTTCAATGTGCAATGTTTTCTAATCATGTTACATAGATTTCTACAAATTCTTAGACTGGAAGTTATCTTTGGCTTGCTCTCCAAATGTCTCTTTAAACAGCAGAGACATGTGAATTTATATTTGCTAGATGCCTGCAAGAATACTTTTCTACTGTCTCTCCTCCATTTGGAATGGAACTGCAGCTCGTGACATTTTTGGCTTCAGCCTGACTCATGGAAAAGCATTGCTTCAGGGAGGGCATGTGGATTTTCTTTTCACCCTTTGGCTGGCTGCGCACAGCCCATGTGAGTGAGGGGTCAGTGCTCCTCTTCTGAGATAGCTTTCACATCATTTCTCAGGGGAAAATAGTCATTATTTAGAGCTTCTTGATTTTGTGGAGGATGATAAAGAGGGGAAAACATAATTTTCTTCTAATCGTTGTGTGTTTCTGGCAAACCAAATTTGTTGGAAACCATTTGAATGTTTTTTAGAAGATTTGTCTTGAATAATGACATCCAAGTTTAAAATGAGAGAAAAATCTGAAGGCCAAGAGCATAATTGCCATGTCCGAATGGAGCTTGTCTCCAAAGAGAACCAGTACATTCCCAAAGTTCTTCAGATGGAGGGGAGTTCTTTTCAAGGTCCTTTTCATGGACCAGTATCACCTGTGCCTGTGCCATCTCCCGCATCACAGGGGATACATTTGATGTGGAGCCTGGGGTTGAGCACTCTGGAAGGCAGAAGGCAGCTTCCAGTTACCATAGAAAGGTGCTGGGAGATTTCCTTACATCTCAGGAAACAGGGTAAATATCTGAAAAAAACCCATCTATTCAATCTTGCCATTAATTAGGAATGACTGTGGGAAAGGTAAATGGAGGAAGGGGGAAGGTTTTACTGCAGCGGAGGTAAGTGGAGAGTGGAGGTGTTCTGGACAGGCCAACAGCAGTGGGCAGAAATGCACAGTGTCTGAGGCTGTGTTCAGGGGACAGACCCAGCTTTCCAATGAGGAAGGAGAAAGAAAGCAAGCCCACACTTCACCCTCACTTAATGAGGGATATTTGGAAGGGGAAAGTGTGGAGCATTTTAACTGGGGTTCACCCTGCAGAGGAAAGTACTTCATCGTTCCAAGCAATGCAAGTGAACGTAAGGGACAAAGTTCTTCTTCCTCATCCCCCATCTACTGGGAACAACTTCTGTTTTGGTTCACAGAGTTTTAATTTTTAAGAGGAAATGTATTTCCCTTGGGTCATACCAAGCTTCCCTTCGTAAATAACGAGCTTATGTCGCATCCTGTTTCTGCAAACCCAATTAAGTCAAATTTTGGGATTTTGTCTGGAAAGAAATGGATTTGTTGCAGTGGCAAATTTTATTGTGACTATTATGATGGACTTTCTAATGGATGTTTTACAATACCAGGCAGTTATTCATTAGGAAATTCAAGCAAAAAGAAAATGTTGTTCGGTGCCATTTGTAAACTTAGGCACTAAGCTGAAGTTCTGGTCTCATACATGTGAACGCTCACGGGAGTGCTAGAGGCAAGGCTGAATCAAAATATTGCAGATGGGCATTTCACAGTAACCCTCTTACTCACGCTCTTACACTATGAGCACTTTTGGAAGAAAGTCACCTGAGTGAGGACTTCTGATCTCTGCTGTAAGACAAAGAAGAGCAGCAGAGGTGCTGCTCTGGATCTTCTCTACCTTTATCCATTAACCAGTTCAGGGCTGCGGGGACAACTAGAACTATCCTAGGGAAAAGCAATAAGATTCAATTTTTTATTTATTTAGCATTAATAAGGTTCCAATAAGATTGAATTTTTAAGGACAGCATTTTCTAGCAGTGAAGATCACCGAAGGACTGGCTCATGTGATGCCTTCTGCTCCTTACTAGCACTAAAGTTTTTGTGAACTGCAGCATAACATGCATTTGATCTCTCCCTCTTTTGTACAGGGACACTCTGCTCACTGACCATTGAGAAGGCCATGCCTGAAAATGGGGGCGAGTACAAGTGCATAGCTGAGAACCCAGCAGGGAAAGCTGAATGTGCTTGCAAAGTGGTGGTAGAAGGTAAGTACTGTAGTGGGTACGAGAACACCCTTCCTTAGAACTTCCTCCTTTCCAACGTATTTCCCAAGAACAACGTTTGGGAACTAGTTACATGCACAAAAAGAAAAAGAACTCTACCCCTTTCCCTTCTGCACTTGGTTGATAGATAATTCAATGTCTCCCATAAAGGAGCATGAGCAGAGAGACAGTACCATACCAAGGGCTCTGGTTGCTTTGTGGAAAAATCTGTGTTCTCCTGCTGCCCACTGTATTTCTACAAGGTTTCTAGAGCAGTAAGCTGAACTTGTAAGATTTGTTTCTGAGCTGTGTGCATCCTTTGAGAGCCCATAAAAACTCCGTGTGAGCCTAGGTGTCAGTCTGCCTCAGGACCGCATGTGGCAATTTCTCACTCTACAACTCCCCAATTCTTTGCATTCACAGTTGTTTGGTCATTTGGTTTTCTAGTGTAAGTGAGCAAAAATAAACAAATTAGCAGCTGAACAACCCCTGTGTTCCATAGTCTTAGAACATGGATAATTTACTGACTAAAGTACTTGTTTTCAGACACGGTCATGCTGATGACACTGTACTCTTGTCAGATAGTCTTGGCCTTGGGTGAGGCCAAGGTGAGGCTCAGCGAGACACAGAATTATAAAACTGCCATGGAGTTTAAATTTTTTAAGGGGCTTTAAGTAACCAAATGTCCTTCTTATCAACTCACCTTCTGGTGAACTTATTTTTGAATACTCTGAGACTTGCCATTATAATCAAATGAACACAAAATTAGACAACAAGCCTAGTAACATGGAGCTTGGGTACTGAACCTTCACAGCTGTGTTGCAGATGTGGTATTTGTGGCAGGAGGTCTAGAAAAGAAAACTATACTTTTTTTCCTAATGTTGTATGACACAAGGTAAGAACGTGATCCTGTAACTCCTCACTAAAGGACAGTCTTCATGTAATTGGAAAAGAAATTAATTACACATAAACTTACAATTAAATGTACTGGCACCTCTAATGGCACCTTCTGTGATATTAACAGTCACACCATAATCTGTCTTAGATATTTGATAAGCTATTTTTTATGGTTCTGTAATTTAAAGTAATAAATTTTGTCAGTGCTGAAGTTCAAAGAAGAGGCTTTAAGCAAAATCTAGTACCTGAAACACCTTAACCACCACAGATCCAGAGTGTTGAAGGATCAGATTATCAAAAGCTTAGCATACAGTAGTTCTCTAGAGCTGCCCTAGCAACTTTTAAATGTCTCAGCCACTTATATGTTTTTCCTCTGTCTTCTGATCTCCTTCAAGTAGTTGCTTTTCTTCCTGAAGATTCCCTTAGCATACTTCCCCACTTCAAGTTTCCCACTGGACCATGCATGCTCTAGGAGGCTGCAGGTAGAGTTTGGCTTGCAAAATCTTGATCATGGGAGGCTGTCAGCTCCTTGCCCGATGATGTGAATGACATTACCTCAGCAGTCTGGCTTTCTGTGGTGGTGGCACCCACGGCATTAGGAGCTCACTGCTCACATCATGTTGGGCACCAGAATGACCACATTCCTTACCCCAATACTGGCTGCCTCATCTGCCTTTTTCATTCTCCACTGGCGTGCTGCTGAGAAGAGGTTTTTGAGGAATGGCACCATAGAAAACTCCAGCTATTTAGGAAAGACGCCATTTGATATCCCATGTCTGAGACTGGCAGAAGGGATGACTGTTATTTTTAAATTAGAACTGTGATATAAAATGACAGTTCAAATTTCCCTCTTCTTCAGTCTACTTTCAGGATCCCAGATGCTGATTTTTAGACTAAGTAATCATAATAATTTCATTTCTTTTGGCACCATGGACTCAAAATAAGAATGGAGGAATGTTTGACTTCACTTGGCAGATCTGTAGAACCTGAGTGTCTGACCTCTCACACAGCCTCCTTCTCTGAATTATTTACTAGGAGATTCTCTCTTCCCCTGTTAACTTTTTAGGAAACTTAGATAAATTTTCACACTCTGGCACCTAGAAGAAGGTGACTAAAATAGCTGTTTCTGTAACATTTATGTCATCTTTTTCTCTGGTAGCTAACAGCTCTCTCACTCACAAATCCGCTGAAAGCTGAATATTTGAAAGCTGTAAAGTGATACAGCTATTGCTGAGATCATAATCCATAATCATAATCTTTCTTCCAAAGATAAATGTCAGGATCAAACAATCTAATAAGCAGAGCTTGTCAGGATTTACGTTATAGGACATGGAATCCAAGAATGGTTTGTGTTGGAAGGGACCTTAAAGATAGTTTTGTTCCAACCTCTGCCATGGCCAGGGACTCCTTCCCATAGATCGGGTTGCTCACAGCCCCATCCGGCCTGGGCTTGAACACCCCCTGGGATGGGAAGTCCACAACCTCTTTGGGCAACCTGTGCCAGTGCCTCATGATCCTCACAGTGAAGAATTTCTTCCTAATATCTAATCTAAACTTCGCCTCCTTCATCTTAAAGCCATTCCTGCTTGACTTGGCACTACAGATCCTTGTGAAAAGTCCCTCCCCAGCTCTTTTGTAGCCAACTTAGCTACCAGAAGGGGCTCTAAGATCTCCCCCAAAGCCGTCTTCTCTTCAGGCTGAACAGCCCCAACTCTCTCAGCCTGTCTTCATAGGAGAGGTGTTCCAGCCCTGTGATCATGCTCAGCCTGGAATAGCCTTAAAAAAAGTTGCACTTTTTATTTATATCTCATGTGGGATACACATGGAAGGGAGCTTTATTGACTCCTGGCTGCTGGTGTAGCCTGCAGTGATCAGCAGTTTCTGGGTAAGAGCTGTGCAATTCTGAAAATACTAGAATCCATCAAACTTGAGTCCTCTGGTGTCCCTTTTGGTGTTTCTATTTAGGAATAAATCACTGGCCAATAATATCTTTTTGGAAAGATTTAAACACATGGAGGAAATGTTACTCTTCAAAATGGGTTAATCTGAATAGATCACATAAACAATGGAATAAAGAATTACACAGCAAGAGATTCTTTTGGATGAAATGATGTTTCAATATGGCTTTGTTTCCCTTTTCTCTGCACTGCCTAACACAGCTTTGTGCACATTGTATTTGGTGTATTCAGCTAAAATACCTATCAGCTTACATGGTACCTCTTGTCTAGCTGCTTACTTGGGTTTTCAGTGCAGCTGCTTTTGTAGAGGGTTTCTCCCTCTCTGCTCCCTCTTCCTTCCAGAATGTGACAGTCTCCAGCAAATCTCTGCAGAAAATTTTTCTTAAAATCCTGAAGGACAGCAATTTCCTCTAACTTTGCAGAAAGATCCAAAATAAACCTTTTATTAGACAGCTTTTTCATTATTGATTTTCAAATAGGATTTGTATTTTATTATTTGTTTTGATTGCAGATGCCTCAAAGACCTCAAAGCCTACTGAGAAGAAGACCAAGAAGCCTAAGACCACACTTCCCCCAGTGCTGCCAACAGAGAGTAAGTGACTGTGATTTGATTTGCTTTCTTTTCAGTGGAAACAAAAGAGCGCTTTGGGATTCTGTGGTCATTCCCTTCTGTTTGCAGACATGGTATCAGAAGCCTGTGCTGTTTCTTTAGGCCTTGCACTTAAGTCATGTGAAATGAGTTTTTGCCATGTGGGGATTAGAAATAAGAGCCCAAACTGTGAGTTCAGACCTCGCCCACTCTAGTCTCTGTTTTTCATAATGGTGCAATAAACTTGTGACACTGATTTATTTTTGGCTGCCTCTCAAAAAGCACAGAAATACTCGAATAGTTTGCTTCAATTTGTGTTGTATCCTGTGTAGACAATACGAAGTTTTACTATTGGCAGGCAAAGCATCTTGACTGAATGTCCTGTAGAATAATCTGTCCTTTTTTGGCATGGCCATGGAGAGTGGTTTTGCAAATTTTGCATTCTTTGTTTTAAGCCTAAATGCTAAACTTGCTTTTAATGCTTTCTGAAATAATAAATCAGCTATAAATTCTCATGTTTGTTACTCTGCATACATGTATTTGGTTAAGAGGAAATTTTAAATGGTAAAGGCAGCACAATAATATCAGTTTAGGAATTCCTAACGCCAGTACCACTTATGAAATTAAGGGATACAAATATCTCTTAAATCAAAACTGGACTTTGAAAATTGTTTATCTAAGATGTCTACCATGTGAGTTCCTAAAAAAGATGTGAAGAAGTGGCTTAATGGAAACATGAAATATTTTATCCAGCTCTCTCAAAAAACAAAAAACAAATAAACTCTAATCTGGTCTTCCAGCAAGAACATTTTCAGCTGCTTTCAGCAGGACTCAGAGCAGTTTTATACTGATTAATGATCACAGGTAGTAATTGTGCTTCTGGAATTGTGACTTACATAAAACTATGCCCTGGGCTACAGCTATTTCTGAGTTTCTGGCTGAGCATTATAACTCTCTCTCTCTCCAGCCTCTCTTTGGGGATGAGGGAAGAGTCACACTGGCATGTTCCACCTCTGCACTTGAGCTTCAAGTGCCATAAATAATAGCAATTAAGAACAATGATTTTGTTACTGAACATCAACAGAAAAGAAAATTTTAAAGCCATTTAAATATCCACGAGATAGTGTTTTGAACTGTGTTTTCTATGCACACAAACACACACATTTCCTCTGATCCTCCCTGCAGTGTTAGCAGTTGAAGCTTTCCCAGGAGAAGGTGTGAGTTGGGAACTGAGTCTAAATATGGAGATATGGCCTGATCCACATCCTGCTTCTTTTGCTTTTGGTTTTAGTTGAAATTGGACATAGATAGCAAAACAGAAGCTACCAAATCTGGATGCAGAAATATTTGTGAAAAGGAAGTTGAAATAATGGGGAATGGTTTTTCTACATGGCATATTATATCAGTGTTTCAAGTTCTTGAACTTCTCACAAGCTTTTTTTTCAAAATACCTTTAAAACATCTTCCCTGCTGCACAGAAAACATCAAGGTAACCAGACAGAATGTTAGGAAACTGGGTTTTGAAAGAGTTTTTGGAAAAGCTTTGAAAAATACATATTTAATTTTAAAAGGATTTGGCTGCAGAGATTTCACAGGTGGTTTTTTAACATCTCAGTCTCTGAGGAATGTGAGTATTTATCTGCTGAAATAAGTTTTTTATTTGTATGTTTGTCAGGGGCAAAATATACAGAACAGATCCGGTGGATTACACAGGTCCAATTTACACTGAAATCCTTATCAGATGTAGAGATTGTAAATTTCCTTACCTGAAAGAGAGCGGGCTTAGTCAGATGTTTATCTATCTTTAGTGTATATCTCATGAAAAGAAAGGTAATGGAATAACCGTGAATTAAGATGTCCCAGTCTAATAAGGAGATACATTTTTACTCTGATCTTTTCTGGTCTTTGTTGCCACATCGTTACCAACAATCCTAGTGGCAAGTAGTGTGTACAGAAAGATATTGAAGAAATAGAGAACAAAATTTCCTAATAATGTGATAATAATTAATAATAAATAGATTCTGACTTTTGAGTAGTAAATTCAGTCACAGCAGTATATACTCTATGAGATAGACTATATACTCTACTGTACTTTTTAGAAATACTTTTCAGGGAAAAGATCCTTATTTTCTACATTCTGTAAATAAGTGCAAGTCAAATTTCATGGGTAGCAGCTATGTCATCCTTTTCTTCCTTCCGATAAATTACAAGTGATCCTTGGTTTTTTGCCCTAGTAGAAACTTTCAGGAAAGTAATTAACTTAAGGTTTCTGAAAGCAAGGATCCATACATTTCTTTTTGTGGAAAAGAGTGAATGTTGTCAGTATGTTAATCTGTAAAATTTGTCTCACTGTGAGAATAGTTGCTGACCCAGGTGATTTGCCTGCTCATTCTGACAATGTTACTTTATTACTGCAAGCTTGGGGGTTGTAAGCTACAGAACTCCAATAATAAGTAGAATTTGGGGCATTACTTCCTTTGATATGCAATACATACTGGATTCTGGTGTAGAATAAGAACATTATGAAGGAAGCTGTGTGTCATTCAGTGATTAACAACATCTCTGAATGGATGCTTGCAGTGTTTACTGCAGAAAGATTGCTCCCATGCTGGCAAATTACAAAAATTCCAATGTATTTCTTTTTGCTTAGAATTAATATTGTGTCACCAGAATTTAGTAATAATTATGCAACCCTCTAAGGATAAATAGAATAAATAATACTGTTTCTGAGAATAACAAACAGATCCACCTTTGAATCTGGGGGAAATAATCAAAAGGGAGAAGAGAGGAAGGGCACCTCTAGAAATGGTTCATTCTTTACTGACTGCACTGACTTGGGCTTTGTCACTTTTGTCTTTGCTCAGTGGATGTCAAATGTTACTGAGTTAGAATAATAAAGTGTTATGTTTCTTCTAAAAGAGGCAGTGGAAAATTGGACTCTTTCATTATTTATCATACTGCACACTCTGTGCTATGCCAGAACAATCAGTGGGTAGTGTAAGGGTCTCCTGGCTTGGCACAGCCCTGTAGCAGAAACACTAAGCCAAAAATTCTCACCACTTGAACATTTCTCTAGAAAGCTTTGAAACTGCTGTGAAGGGATTTAGACACCAAGTTCCCTTTGAAATTAGAACTTACTTCAAATTAAGTTAAAAGGGAATTTTTTATTTCAATTACCAAAGCCACTTGCAAAATCTTCAGTGCCTATTAAAAAAATGTTTTTGTCACAACAGACTGTGGAAAAATCAAAGTTCTGCTTGAGATTTTTAAGAGTAAATAAAGACTTGAATGTTTACAAATAAATATTTCATTTTTTAAAATCTATTACTACTCCACACTTGCAAATATTTCCTTGTCTTTAATGTGTCTTAAGCAGAGGACCAAAACAGAAGGAATTAGCCCAAGATGAGGCAGATTTGTTTGCAGGTCTAGAACCCAGCTTTCTTGATCCTCAGTCTCAGGATTAGTTTGCATGCAGTATCGAAGGTAGTATAGATTTTTTTTTAAGTGGCATCACAATAATTTACATACAACATGAGCTTTCCAAAAGGACTTTTTTTCAAAGGCTTTTTTCAAGATTTGCTGATGAAAAAGGCATATTACAGTAGTTAATTCTGTTTCTTAAACTTCACTGCAGCTGGGCCGTGCAAAATAATTTTACTATAGCAGGAAGAAACTGTATCCCAATTATTGCTACTGGGGAAAAAAATTTTACACTTTAGAAAATAATTCTCATAAATCTGAGCATTGGATTAAAGTGTTTGGAAAGAAATGCCCAATGTTTTTTGTAGTGCTAATTCACAGAACTACTTCCAGTAAAAATTATTTAAAAAATGGCAATTATCACCTGTCATAATCATTGTTATCAAAACCTAACAGGATATCCTGGATTCCCTCATCTGAGTAATACTTCTTAAACCCACTGTTCTCATATCCAGACCATACATTGAAGGGATGACCCAGAGTAGAGTTTGATTGCACAAATGTAAGTTGTTCTATTCAGTTAAAAATAAAGTTACATCAAAGAACAGAACTTTGGCTACACACCTGCAAGTTATTCAGCTGTATTTGGAAGCTTGCTGATAGAAATCTTTTATATATGCTACTATATAAAACATTTGATTTCATGTGAAACACATTTTTGGTTCAGTAACTGTATTCTCTTGCAGATGGTTATTAATACAATTTCACCACTGACACTGTCCAGATCAAATTGTCAGGAAGGTTTCACTGTTACCTTCCCAGATCTGAATTTTTAGCATTATTGGTACTTGAATGCAAGGCTGAGCAGTGACATCTCTGGAACAATGTGCCATGAAAGTAAATGTTAGACAGGCCCCCTTACTATTGTTAATATATTCTTGTCCATAGTAGGGAGAATTCTAGGTGTTAATCACCATGGAAAAATTATGAGTCAGTAGCCAAGTGATTAGAATGCAGTTCTGCTATTTATTCTTCAATAAACAATCTTGTCAGAGAATCCAAGTCTGCACGCACCATTTTAAGGAAATGTCATTAAAACGTTAAACTTGATGTGCCAAATTTAGTTAATATATAACTAAATCAGTAAACACATCAAGTTTTCTATTGATTTCCATTCTATGAAAATAATAACGAAACATGGCATAGCTGAATATGAAATGTTACAAAATCTTCATTTCATGATAGATTGTTTTGTCCTAAGTGTAAAACTTGCCACTTTCTAAGTGAAGAACTCAATTACTAAGGAAGTTACTGTTCAGGTCAGAGATGTTCTTTTAATTGCAGAAATGTGGGCACTGGATAGCAGCTGTGATCTGTGACTGCTGCTGACCTCTTTGGTCACTGGGATAGCCTGAGATGCTCTTGAGGATCAATGAGGCTGTCCAAGCCACTTCTCTTAGTCCCATTCATTTCCCAGAAGGCTCGTGCTGCTCTACTCCTGATCCAAGACATTTGCTGCACAGTGAGTGCAAGTACTTAGTATGTTGGAACAATATGAATTACATTGTCAGGGAAGCCTCTGAACAAACTTTTCAAGGAAAAATTAATCTTTTTTCCTAAGCTGAAAATTCTGCACTTAGTACATGTAAATCAAATTGCCATTAGCTATTTTTAAGACCTAAATAGGATTTCTCTGAAACTCTAAATCATGAAAAGGGCTGCCTTCATTTCTGAGGCTCGGGGTCCAAGGGTGCATAGCTGGGCCACAAGACCTGACAGCCAAGTTGGGCTGAGGTAAAAAGGCAAAGCAAGATTTAACCTGGTGACTCTGAAGGTTGGTTGCTTCCATAGATGAAAAAAATTCTGTTACTGTATGTATAAAATGAGCAGTGGAGAAACACTAATTTGTTGTCCAAATCCCTTCTCCTGAGTGCCCAGTTCAGCGCTGTTTCTCTAATGTTGGGCATGCATTTTGATTCTCTGCTGAGTTACTTTACAGCTCTCACCATACTGACATTTTCTGAGTTAATGGTGGCACAAAACAGTATTTTCCATGTTTATTTCATGCAGTCCATCCTACATATCTGTATGTTGACAGAAGAAGACAGAAATCTTCATTGACTGTCTTATGCAGAGAAAAATGAATAGTTCTTGCAACGTGGCCTTGAACCGAAGAGCTGCTGTGCTTCATTGACTTCGGGTTAAGCCGTTGGCTAGAAATCGCACATCTGAGGCATATAATAGAAACATTAACTTTGTTCTCTATAAAACAGGGACCTAAATCCATTGGCTTAGTTAATGTTCAAAAGCATATAATACCTAGTTTTTCCCACTGAAACCATTTGGAACTCCTGAATGTCCAGATGACCTGGCAGTGTTTTCCTATGGAACAGATTGGGTAGCAGGTTAGTAACCTACCTTAGATCGCTGTCCCTACACACTTGGGCACAGCTTTTAGTATCTAATTGTGGATGTTCTCCCAGGACATAATAAAGGTGAAAATTTAACTTATGTTTCAGAAAATAACCTTGCTGTCTTGCTCCCACCCGAGCTCTCAGAGGATTTTACATGGCCTGGGTTGTTTGTGATCTCTGTTTGATACTGGATCTCTTCTGTGCTGCTCAGATTTGCTTTAATTGTAGAAATTGCTCAAGAACTGTGCTACTAAACTACTATGGAATTGTTTATTCCTTCAGCTGAGCTGTTTTCAAATACTGAGTTATTTTCAGTGTACCAGATCATAGTATTGAAGCTCTGAGTGTGCTGGTATATGCTAGCTCTCTCATGACTGGAATGCAAAAGTGAGTGTTTCCTGGATTTTATTTTTGTTTTCAGAAGGCAGAGGCTGTATATTTCTCAATTAGAGGGCAATCTCTGCATGATTTAGAAACTAAATATGGGATGTTGCAACAAAATGACAGTTGTTTTTAATGAAAAATAAAATAAAAGCTTTAAAAAACTGTTCTGAAGCACACAAACTCAACTGACTTGTATGGAATTAAGTTTTCTAATTTCTGCTTGTCATCAAATTTAAGCCAGAGTTGCTTTCTGTTTTATTGTATTTAGATACTAAACAGTTATTTGGAAACATTATAAGAAATTTGCTCTTTGAGAAGCAATGAAGAGAAACTGCTTAAACTTCCAAACCTCGATGAAGTTTTCAAGCTACTGGTGTTTAGTGCATTGCGTCTGTCATTTTCCTCTCTAGCAATTAGATTAGGTTCATGAATGTATGAATGAACTCATAGGTAATGATGTGTTGTCTTTTTCTGATACAATTGTAGCCATCCTGTTTCATCTTGTCTATGCTAAAATCTGCAATAAGTTTTTGTATCACCAACTAGATCTGTGACAGAAGTAAGGATAGAAAAGAATAATTCATTACCTTCATTACAAGGCCAAATGTTTTATTTTTTCTGTACTTCTAGATGTCAGTCATTCCATGGTTTCTGGCAAAGCAGGGAGTAATGAAGGTTTACAGAGACCTGTCACTTTTGATTCAGACCCTGATATCAATCCCCAGAAGTGTGTGAAGGAGGTTAAACTGGGATTCATTTACTTGTGGGAGACAGAGACCTCATGATATCACATCCCACAAGCCTGAAGGATTAAAGTGAGACAGGGAAGAAGGAGCAGACACTTGAATCTGGGCTTTCCATAAATTTTCTATAAGTGTTCTTCTTACCATGGTGTCTGACACATTACAGACATAACTTCTTTTTTCAGTTTCTCTTGAACTCTGAAAACACTGAAAAAAACCAATTTAGTTCCTCTAGAAAGATGAAATCTTGACTTGTTTTTCATGAGGGGAAAATGGTTTTCTGTGTGCCTGTAGTATGAGAGTATGTCATTAACCCTTTCATTAACCCTTCTGCTCTCCTGAGCTAAAATGAGGCTATTCCCCAAGCAGACAGAAGCAGGGATACGTCTTGTTCCTTATGGTAATAGAGTTAGGTATTAACTGTACTTGTGTACCAGGTGCACACTACAGAAGACATGTGCATAATTTTAGGCATGTCCCTCAGGGAAGACAGTAGGAATTATGGATTGGTTGGAAATACTATCTTGAGTACTGATGTTTTTTTCAGATCCTAAGAGTTTTAGTTCATGCTTTATGAAAGCAAGTTGAGCAGAGAGCCATTTCAGGGGAGGGCTATTCCTATTTTTAGTAAAATTCCAAAAAAGGGAAGCAGAAAAGAAAGACAGAGGCTTCTGAGCATATCTACTCTCATGACTCCACCATCAGAGAAAGGAAGAGCACAGCCACATGTCCAGCAGCTATCAGCCTGTATGGGGTCTTTCCCCTTTTTACTTTATGTCCCCCCACTCAAAAGCAAGCTCTGCAAAAGGCAAACCTGCCTTGTAATGTTTGTGTTGTTTCTAGAAGGCAGATTCATTGAAGGAGAAATATTAGTTTTGTTACTTCAAGGCTGATTTTCAGCTTCAGCATGTTTCAATGTAAATACCAAAAGAAAGACAAACAGTCTTTAAAAAAAAAAATGCGGCAGACTTGAACTAACATTTCCAAGAGGCTCAAATATTTTACTGAAAACAATCATTTGACCCTGTCAACTTTGAGTAATCTTATTAGATTTTTTCACTGTCTCCAGCAGCCCTTGAAAAGAAAAAGTTGCATTTCAAAGAGATGCATAAGATGAGCTGGTATCCTTAAGGAAGATCTAAGAACAGTGGAGTGTACATTATTAGCCAAAGAAGCCAGTTTCATGGAGCCAGAGACCTGTCCTTGTACCCATCCCCTTCCACCCTGCCCCAGCCTTTCATTTCTGCTCAGGGCTATTCGAGTCTGCAAAACAGGATATTCAGCCAGACCTTCCAGCAACCCTTGGGAATCTGCATGGTTTGATGAAGTCCAGTGACAGTCTGTATATCCTCAGTTAAGTGAATATAATGTTCTGGTGGGTAAAAACTAAAATTTAAACCAAAAAATTGTACTTGCATATAAAAAGCCATGTCCTAGCTGAATGAAGTGATGAGTTCATGTTCTCTGCTTTGCTGCTATGGAAATCTTCACTGAGGTGAGAGTCTTTTAAACTGGCTTAAGCTTAGTTGTTCCAGTATGCATGCACCTTGCCTGTTAACCACGGTACTGCAACAATGTAGGCCAAGAGGTGATCTTTTAGTGAAAATCATACTGGATTCAGGAATTTGCTTTTTTCTCTGAAAAATAGCAACAGTATCTGCAACTGAAGATAGCACTTGACAAATGGTGCTTTTTCTTCATCTTTGTTGCTCTTTGTTCATATCAGGCTTAATGGAGTGTGGAAGCAATCAAATTCGTGTCATTGTAGTTTGTATTAAAAACCGCTGCAGCTCTAAGAGATCCAACCGCTACTTCAGTTTAGAGAAAAGCAGAGAATCCAGTGTCGAATACAGCACATGCACAAACAAAAATGTTTACATGTTTATAAATCATATAACTGAGTTAGTTTACGTGGGATTATGCATCTAATGAGTAACTATTGGATTATTCCCATTAACGGGGATGTTTAAGAGCAGATGAGAGGCCAGACTCTACAGGCCTTCCAGCTGGCGCCTGATCATATGCGTAGTTTCATCCACATAATATGGCTCCAACCTGAAATAAGAGTTTCAGCTCAGGGTGTGACCATACCATGACAAAGAGGAAAGCTGCTCTGAAAACACTACTTTCTGTCTTTGCTTGTACAGCTTGGGCAGGAAAGAGGATGTAGAAATACATTTGCTCTCACTTACCACAGCAGCCAGGGTGTATGTCACTCTGTCGGTAGCCCAAAAAGTAATGTGTCCCTTTAATGAGCAGTTGTGTTCTTTGAAGGCCTCAGCTTAAGGAGGGTTAAGACCCCATGGAAGATGTGGCAGGACAGATACATTGATTACACCCTGGTAGTCCATTTATAAAGGGACAAACACCTCACAAGTACTCATCTAAACCTTTACTTGTTCTGTTGAGCTGGTAGTTGTCGAAGAAAGGCTTCTTTGGGAAATATCCAACTATTCTTATTGTTTCAGCCATAAGTACTGCAAGAATATCCTACCTCTCCATTGTTGTGTTTCTGGTTGCTACAAAATCAATAAATTCAGAGCATATAAAAGCCAAGTATACTTTTAGCAAAAATTACTATAAAATGGAAAGAAGGTGGAAAAAACTTTTCTATATTCACTGCATAGTGAAATGTTCTTCAGAATGAACTGAATAAACATTATTGTTGCCAGCTAAACCATCAGATATTTTTAAAGTCATTTGGTCTTTTCACCTCCTATACCACATCACCTACTATCTCCAATTACTCTAAAAATCAATCTGTCTGTTCTTTGAGCTATAGCATTAGACTCCCACAGTGGTTTTGCAACTCATGGCTCCTGAGTTTCACAGGGCATCACATGATGTGTTCCAGGGTATCATGCACAGCTTGTAGTTTGCTGCAACCAAAAGGGTTAAAATTGAAAAACTGGTTTTATCGATTTGGTGAAATTGGGGGGATATTTTGCTGCTCAAAGTCTTTCTAATTTGAAATAACTAAATAAAGAAAAGGAAAGAATGGACCAAAAAAATTCAAAACTTTTGGCATCTGTTATGGCTATCACTAGGCACCTCTGTACAGTCTGCCAGATACTCAAAAACACTTAGCACATACTGCTTCCGTTGGAGGCAATAACATCTTAAAAGCCAGACTACTTCACTCATGCTGCCTAGTTGAGCACAAGAAAATAAGAAATGTTCTTTCACAGCAGAGGCCGTTCTCTGACCAGGATGCTTAGAATAGCAGGAAAAAAGAGAGTGCTCTAAAAGGAATGAACTCCACTTCTGGAATTCAGTGGTTTGAAGGCATCCAGACTGTTCCATTTAATGCCCACCACTAGACGTAACTCCTATGAATTTGTCCTTCTGAACCTGTTTATGTTTCTGTATTATAAAACATTACTTGTTTGTGAAGGTAGATTATGGATGTTATATTTAACTTGGTGTTTCTCTTATGCCTGCTGTCTGGTAATTTAATTGGGTGGCCTCTAGTTCTTACTTTGTGAAAAATAGTTAAGAACCATTTTCTACCTATGTCTTCTCTACTGTTCTTCTATTTACCCTACACAATCTGTAGAATATTGTCTTCTGAAAATTTATGTGTCCAGATTTCAAGTTTTAAGCTATATTTTTGTAGCTATGACTTTTTCTTTTGGGAATATAGCAAAAAGTTGTCCCTGCTTAGGGGAGAGGATGAGGCAGAGGGGTGATACTAATACCTACCTTTGGTATATCGCTCTTTCTTTGTGAGCTCACAAGTGGAATGAGAAGCAGCACGTGGTGTTAACTATCCTACTTTTAACTGAGGTCATTCAGCATTGATTATGCTGGAAATCTGAGCAGAAATTCAGTATGAGATGGATCTCGGCCCTGTGTTTTTACCTGTTAAACTGCTATAAGGAATGGAGGATGACCGATCATGGGAGACATGTAGCAGATTTCTTTGATTCTTTTAAAAGTTTCAGCTTCAATTTTAAATATTCTGAGGATCATTCAGGATAATAAAAGTGGTTTTATAAGGTATTTTTAATTATTTAATATGCTGGAAGAATGTATTATATTTTCAAGTGCCAACAAAGCATTGATATGGATGTTTGTGGTTAGTCCGATACCTTCCAAACCTCACCTTTGAATTCACGTGGTTTATTGTTTGTTTTTTTTAACTAGGTGAAGCAACAGTGAAGAAGAAACCAGCTCCAAAGACTCCTCCAAAAGCAGGTAATTTGTTGCATGTGTCACCCAGAATTACCAGTGCAGCTGTTTGCCTAACTTTGTTTGCATATGTGATTAAACGGTAGGTAAGTCAAATTTGTTTATGCCGTCCTAAGAATTAAATTATGAGCATCCAAAGAAGTTACTCTCAAATGGGCTATAGCAAGATCCTACAAAGTGTCAGCACTGTGTAACTTATGCCCTTTTGCATATACACAACACACCTTGGCTTTCTGTGAAAGAAATTTTTCTGTGTATCACAGAATCCTCTGCATGAGTAGCTACCACAGAGAAGGTGATTGATTCTACTTTTCCTCATCACTGCCATTATGGTAACCTGTTCGTGTGTTCACAGTCTCTGAGGCAAAGCTATCAATATTTAAAGTTACAAGGAAATTTCCTCTATAGGAAACTCTTCTCAGTGTCTTAAAACTTTGTCAGACTTTTAAACTGTTCAGGCTGCTTTCTGTGTCAGATATGCACCTCAGCTTAGTTTCCTTCAGATATTTTCAAAACAAAAGCAGTTTTAAAAGGTCAAGTCTAGAGGAGGGAAAAACCCACTTCGTTTTAATTACTTTGAAAAGGAAAAGAAAGCACTTTTTTCATGCCCAGTAGCGCTGTGCTTTGGAAATAATGTTACATTTGGCAGTGAGGTCATTGTAATATTAGGGAATGCCTCTTACCATTTCTGTCAATAGGTCCTCAAGTCTGCCCCTTCCCCTCCAATACACACACAAGAATAATTTTTTTATCCTGCTGCTTTTATAAGCAGTGGTATAGGTTTCACCCTGGAGTTGTCCAGCCGCTGATATTTCTGGCATCTGTGCTTAGCAGCTCCCCTTGGGTCTGACACACTGAGCAGCACAACCAAGAGCCAGGCAGGAGCACTGTTGGCAGAAGAGATGCTCTGCCATCTATTGATACTCAGGCAGTGAGAAGGAAGAGAAGAAGGAATGCCTGATTCAGAAATAGAGGGGGACAAACGGAACTGCAAGGTTTAAAAGAACCACTGTGATACACAAACAAAAAGATCCATCATTGCTCATGGGGAAATTTAGCATGATGAAGACATCAATTTTCTTCCTTGTCTCTCATGATTTTTCTGTGCCACATAATGTTTATCTGGCTACTGAAGCCAGAATCTTCATAGGCAGATCTTGAGTCTGAAATTTTCTGAATGCTGTTGATGACATCAGAAAGCAGGTTTGCAGACCCCCTCAGCACATGCAAATTGATAAGAAGGTAGCTGAAGCCACCCTTCAAAAACACAAAGTGCAGAAGAAAAGAGGTTTTTCTGAAAAACCCAACCCAAAATTTCATTAAGTATGTATTTGGAATTGGTGGTAGGTGACAATGTTTTTGTCTTTTGGATGTCTGTACCTTGGTCTTGCATGAGCAAGCTTTGGATGGGTAGATTGTTATTGCTTCACTCCCCTAGAATAAACAAATCCACAGAATTTTTTTCATTGCAAGCAATAGGTAACTGCTAATCTGGATTTCAAATGTTGCTCTGAAACAGTTGAGCTAAGAAATGTGTGTTTTGAATGTTAAGAAAAATTATAGTCATTTAAATGGATATTTTATTTACTTTACTTTTTCCCATCAGCTGCTCCTCCTCAGATTACTCAGTTCCCAGAAGACAGAAAAGTCCGTGCAGGTGAAGCAGTGGAATTGTTTGCCAAGGTGGTAGGAACAGCACCCATAACTTGCACCTGGATGAAATTCCGTAAGCAGGTAAATTGTTTTCTGGTCTCTTTTAACAATCATTGAAAAAGTAGAGCTGGAAAGGAACACCAATGACTATCTCCCATTTGTCCATCTCCCTTCCCAAGGAACTGGCAAAGTCCATGTTGTTCCTGCAGATGTTTTTCTCACCTCTGCTGAAAACATTTCACTGATAAATATTTCACAACCTCCATTAGCAAATTATTGCAGTGCTTATAGAGCCATACTGTTAGAATTTTTTCCCTAATGCTAAACCCAAATCTTTCTTGCTCCAGTTTAAACCCTCTGCTGCCTTTCCCTTCCTATAACAAATGACCACTTCTTTGTGAAAAGACTTAGACCATGAATTAAAGGATAAGTGATGGGAAAGATTCAGGTATCTGAAAAGTATCTGTCACAGATGTTTCTTTCCTTCAAAAATGACCTCTGCTTTGTTGATGCTGGGTCTAAAATTATGCCAGAGGGGCAAAATGCCATATAAAAAGCTTGAGTGAATTGTCTTGCAACACAAATATCACCATACAGGGCACAACAGCAATCCATGCCATCAGTGCCCTTACTCTGTAGGTTTAAAGTTCCTTCTACCTGAATTAATATCTTTGAACTATATCACGTGTCCATAAGGGCAGTTTCTAAAGAGAGTTGCTTTAACAAAGTTACTTAAAATCAAACCACTTTAAATCAAATAACCCAATATGCAAGTTCAGACTGGAAGATGAAATGTCACGTTAGGACAAAGCAAATATAAATATCTACTGTAGCTGCTATTCTGTTTATTTCATTCTGAACTTGTTATGCACTCCATAGAGCATAAATAAAAACATCTCTTCCTAGAAGGAAGTTTAGACTCTAAATCCAGATGTGTCAGCATTTAATTGAAAGAATTCAAAAGTTTGTTAGTGCAAAGGGTATTCCAGAGTCCATCCTTGCTAACTCCAAATAACCTCTTACTTTAGGGGAAAGGATGGGTTTCTTCCTGAACTCCTATATTTCCTTACATTTCTTTAGCTTCAAGACTGGAGTTAACTGCTCCTTTCCACAAAAAATAGGTCTCAGAAGCTTCACTGACATTCAGTGTTGGATTTTGCTAAGCTCTATCTTAACATTTAGGTAAAAAGTACCCCTCAAAGTGAGTTTCTGGTTTGTGTAGAATTCTGAGTTCATTGTTGAATACAACAATCCAATTTTCATAGATTTTATATATACAAGATCTATGTGATAACAGGGACGAGAAGCCCCTAATGCCCATATCAGATCCATAATCTGTGATTCAACATATTTTTCCTTTGTAAAATGCTATTTTTGCAATCTTTATATTTTCTTCTCCAGTTATTCACTATGACAAAGTGAAGTATTGCAAAATCATAAATTAAAATGGCAAAAAAATTTAAATTATCCATTATGGTGAATGAGATAGAAAAGAAAAAAACCTTCAGGAAGGTTATCAAACACTCTAGGAGGACAAGTGAGGGCAGCAGTCTCTCACTTATTAATTTAAAAGGGGAACCACTTATTGTGTCTTGTACTGCACCATGATTTTGCTTTATTTTCACTTACACTTCACCACATACAGTTTTACACTTGGATTTCTTTCTTTCTTATAAATGTGGTTGATTTCAACTCTGTTCCATTCCCAGTCCTAAAAGTGAAAACCAGCCAAGTGTTTCGGCAGTTTACTGGGAGTTATTTGTAGCTGTTATTTGAGCAGATCCAGCAAGTGGTGAGCTGTGATTTCAGCCCTGCCACTGTTTGCTGCAGCGTCCTCTCCATGTTTCTTCCTCACATTCCTTCAGGTGCAGGAGAGCCACCATGGCCTCTCTCAGGTACATTCCCAAAGAGTTTCTTCTGCTTGAAGAAAGGGAATGTCATGAATCTGTGACCCGTACTGTTGTATGCCATGGCGGTGTAGTGGAGGGGTGCTGGAACTATGCTCAGCCAAAGAGGGGAAAGCCTTTGAAAGCCTCTTCATTAGCTGAGGAACAAAGTCCATCATTGAATACTGCCAGCTGTTGAAGCTTCTTAACTCCCACCAGCGACTTTATTTCAGGATCCCAGGGAACCACAACCAGTGCAAGCCACTGAGCATCCTTTCAGGCCTGTCTCTGCATCCTTTCAAGGTCTCTGTGTCCTTACAGGGCTTTCTCTGTATCCTTTCAGGACTTTCTCTGAATAATGCAGATCTAGTTCTACTATCACCCCTTGACTAATTTTAATGAAGCAAAACATAAAAGACAGTTTAGAATCGCAGAAGTATGTGGGCAGGGTAGATCAACTTTCAGTATAATTTAACCTTACATAATCCCCTTTGCTAACTTTCTATTTGAGTTATTGTAGGAAAATCTTTCTAACGTTACTTTTGGGCAGATGTGCATGTGTTTTGTCTCAGTTGAAGAAAAAAGCAGGGAAAGTCCTGTTCTTAAACTTTTGATTTCTTCTTCTCTGAATATGTGAGACAAGATAAGGCAAACTAAATAGCCTTCATTTTTAATTAAATTCTGAGAATGGCTTGGAAGAGTCACTTATCTAAGAAGGAAGTGGTGGGAGGAAGAAGGGCATTGACATTATGTTGTCTGTTTCATAAGAACACAGCGTACAGCTTCTAAAAGTGCAGTGTAGCATTATGAGGTTTCTTAAGAACTGTCATGTCGCAAGCTAATAATGATTAAAATCTGTCACCTTGGCCATTTATGCTATGATAGCTCTGTTTCAATTAAAAACTAGTTCATAATATGCCTATGGTATTCAGCAGAGATTTTGATTTTTGCTTCTCCAGAAAATAAAAGTGCTATAGGAAAGCTCAATCTGCTCTTTGAATGTCTCTCTGTACAGCTGTAGCATTATGTCTCCATTTCATGCAACACCATCTTCAACTGGTCAAACCCAAGAAACTGTTACCCTGGTTTGTGTGGAAGTACAGAATAAGCTTAAACAAGAGGGCAAAAGTCACAGCTATGGATGGTTTGCACATTGGGCCTCTGAAGGGGAATGCCAAATGAACTAAGGCTAAAACTTTGTTCCATTGTGGTTTCTCTAAGATACGTGAGACCAAACTTTGTTCTTTTGACAATTACACAGTTTGCACTTTCAGCCTGTCAAAGAGAAGTCCAAAAGTGAAACTCCTGTTCCTTAGTGGGGTTCCAGCAACACCAGTGCTCCCTGTTGGCTTTGCAGGACTGGAGCCATTTTAATGTTCCACTGCATTTCTAGATGATTTGTGTTGATTACACATTTTACCAGCTACACATGTTCACTTCTGTAATAGAGTTATCTGCAGATAACACTCCATATGATAACATTGTATTGTTCTTTGAGCTCTTTCAGATACAAAGAAATCTATCACATAATTTTTTTTAAAATTTGGCAGATTCAAGAAAATGAATATATTAAAATTGAGAATGCTGAAAACAGCAGCAAGCTAACAATATCATCAACAAAGCAGGAACACTGTGGATGTTACACCCTAGTTGTAGAGAACAAACTTGGCAGCAGACAAGCACAAGTCAACCTTACAGTTGTTGGTAAGTCCATAACAATATTTTATATATATACTTATTCTTCAAGCATGAGTTTACATTTGCATTTTATATAATTATATGCAACAGGTTAAATAAAACAATTGGTTAAGTTAAGAAGACTGAATTAAAAAGCTAGTACATCAAGAAATGGACAGTGACATTGGAATAAGGACTATAAGCAAGATCAGTAGGTCTATACTGTGTTTATTTGGAAAAATTACTAATTCCATAGTGATGAAGATATAAAATACATAAAATAGCTCGTGCTTAAAAAAAAAAAATCCCCCCATGAGATAAAAACAGCTCATGTCTCCATTTTAAATTCCTACCATGGTCTACTGTTTCACAGTGACAGAAAGCAGCGAATAAAGAAGCTCTGCTTTGAATATGGAGCCCTTCATATGTGGGTTTTTACACAGGTATCTTAAAGCTTCAAACAGCCTTGTCAGGTGACACTCCCAGGCCGTCAGGTTCGTTGTAGCAGGCTGTGGACAGCTGCACAGAGATGTAGACTGGTAGACAGTTGCAGTATATTTGCAGATAAAACTGCACCCTAGTAAGGATCAGCCAAAATCTAGAGCTGTGACATCTAGCTCTGAAAGGGCTAATTGAACCCACCTTGGTGTGGATGCACAGCAAAGAGTTTCCAGGGAAATCCAGGGAAATTCCACAAGCTAAGATGCAATTTGGCTAAAACATTAGTCTGTGGGATGGGTCTGTTTCTGGGCTCTGTACCTGGGGCCTGCAGAGAGGTTATCCCAAAGGTGGTGCCCTGACAGCCACAAGGGTGTGAGCAAGGCAAGAAATGTGGGTATAAGGCCAAAGGTGAATCTCTCACTCCAATGAAATCAATGGCAAAATACCTTTAACCCAAGTTGGACTGGAGATTCACTTCAGTAATCCAGGGAATACCATATGAAGTTTAATGAGTAGAATCACACTTTCAGGTACAATATCAACTGAAGCAGACTGAACGTGCCTCAATTGCATGTTGCTCTACATCTTGTCAATAAAGGCTTCCTAATTTTTTAAATAAATCCCTTTCATCCAGTCTGTGGCTTTCATTGCACAGTTAAAAGATAACTCAATGGATGAGTAAAAATATCAAGTAGATTCCAGCAGTGTGCCAGAGAATTCAAGAACAGAAGAAAATAGAATCAGTATTTTTCCCATGATGCATAGGTAAATTGTACTGCCCCTTCCAACAGTGGGTCGTACAGGTCAGAAGTATAGCTAGGTTAAAAATGAACACCATTGGTCCTTGAATAATAATAATATACATTGGTCTGGGTATAGGTTTTGGCTGCAACACCCCAACACAGCTGATTAGCAGCTAGAAGAATGGAGATTACTTGCTCTACATTTCCCTCCTTTTCACTCTTTCCTAGGCAACTGCTGCAGGCAGCTAATTGTAGCCAGTTATTGGGCAAGATGGATTTTTTTAGCTACACAAGGCCAACAATTCCTATTATCTTGTTACTGTGTGAGCCTTGATTCGCTGTTTTATATCCTTTGGAGTTAATTGGTTTGAAAGTCTTTGAATTCTATACCCTTATAAAGCTACATCTCAGCCTCCTGCTTTGCTCTTCCCTAAGAAATGTGCCAGAGAACCGTGGGATTCCCAGAGATGCTTTGGGGAGAGTTGGTGGAGAACCCTTAAAATGTGCAGGAGTTTGCCATGTGTTCTGGCTGATGACAAGCTCTCTGTTTCCAGCAAAAAGAATAAATTCCATCTTGTAAAATTGCCAAGCTCTTCAGTGAGACATCTCGCTGATGTCAGCACTGCCGAAGGCACGAGAAGGCCTCATGATTCCTAGTTTGCTACACATGCATTTTAAGGCCAGATTCTTCCGTCTGGGCACACAAAAATGTAGGAAAAGGAAGCAAAAATGTCTTCCTTCTAGGAAGGGGGTTAGAATCTCACTAGTGAGATAAAATCCTTCACACTGTTTGCACCTTTAAAGGTGTCAAATGCTCACTGAAGTTGGAAAGTATTTTTCTCTAAAGCCTGTCAGTCAAAATAGGGAAGCCATGTTTCTCTAAATATGCAAAACCTAAGACTTCTGAGTCTACCAAAGCTCATCCTTAGTCCTAAATTCCTGCCTGTCCATTCTCTCTGCTCCATCCTAAGTACTGGGAAGAAACTTGCCCTCCCTGCCCTGACCCCACTTTCATAAGAAGCATTTGTGGAGAAAGTCCTGGTGCTAGAGATCAGCTCTGTTTGCCTCAGCTCTTTATAATAAGGCTCTAAACTCTGTGTGACCTGCCTCCCTGTAAGTTTACCAAGAAAAGGCACATCCATGTGTATGTTGTATGCTCAAAACGCTGCTGCCTGATCTCACTCCACAGATGAGCCTTGAATGTGTTGAAACTACATGGAAACTACAAATACAGAACAATTGCTTTCTGGAGGAGCGTGCCTGAGCAGACCCAGAGCTGTGTCTCTCAAAGAGCTAGCTAACAGGCTTGGCTGTTCTGAATTTCAGCAAATCAAAGACATTAGTTAAAATATAAAATGAAATAAATATGGAAATAAAGATGTATTTATTATTACCTCTTACAACCATGTAGGTTGCAAAGTCTTCATGCTGATGGGCAAGTTTCTGATGTGAAAGACTACAATAAACATTTCTCAAATTGAATTTAGACTGTAACACATGTCAAGGAGCAGGTTGCCCAGAAAAGTTGTGCAGTCTCCATCCCTGGAGGTATTCAAGTTCAGACTGGATAAGCATCTGAACAATCTGGTCTAACCTTATAGCTGATCCTGCTTTGAACAGAAGGTCTAAAGACCTTCCTGAGGATATTTGAGACCATCCTGGATCTTGGTTTTATACTTGCACCTGTCAAAGACCTTTCTTCACAAAAAAAAAAAACATTATTGACTTAACCTCCAATCAGAGGACAAAGGATTGAGCTTATCTGCCTGGATTCAAATCAGAAATGATCCTGCTATGAAATAAACCCTGGGTCCTAGATTGTAAACTCTATTTGGGTACAATTTGTAGAAATTATTTTTAATAATGACATTTAGAGAAACAAAGATACCCTGAATTCCTTTGAATTTAGCTCCCAAAGTCTTAAATTTAACTGTCAGACTCAGGTTTCAACTGCAAACTTAATTGAACTGTGAAAGGGTTCTGACACTTAAAGCATTTGAATAGCTTATGATTTGATGCAGTTTGGACCATGGGAAAGGATGCTCTTGAAAGAAACCCAACTTTATTCTAAGGGGTTTTTTTCCTTTAATGAATATCAATTAACAAAATATCCATTACACTCAGCTTCCAGTGTGAGCTGTGTGCAGTCCACACAGCAGATGCACTGATAAATAAACAAGTCAGAGGAGACTTTTAAAATAATGGTGTGGTGCTGAGCACACAGCACTCAGCCACAAGGACTGAGCCTTGTAATTCATTGTGTAACTTTGTACAAGCACTAATAATACTGGGAGACCTGCAAGTCTGTGAGACATCCAAGTTAAGCAGTATCTTCTTTTAAAGGGTCAACTGGTCTCAAAATGTCCATGTTGAGCTTTTCTCTATTGTTATGATCAGCTCTCTTAAACAAGCAATTTCCTCAGGCGACTGATCTCTCTAGGGAGATCTTGTAACATGTTTCTGCTCCAAAACTGAAACAGCCTGATGTGAGATTGAGCTAATTATTTTTAGCAGACAGTGTGTCAGACTGAAGAGGACTTGTGTTGCCAAAGCTGTTAAATGAGCCAACGATGAGCTTAGTGTAAGATATGACTGATTTAGGCAAGGTAGAGCCCTCACTTTACAGTGATAGCAAGGAATATTCATTCCTTTCATGCCATTTATTGGATGTATATTGGTATGTTTATCAAATTTATGATTCTGAACATTTTAGCTGTGTGATAGACCCAGGTCTGTAACCACCTTAGAAAAAAGAACTTTGTTTTCATACTGGCTAAAGCTGGATACTATGACAAAGAATCGGAAGAATAACACAGTATTCAACAAGGGTATCTGGCACTAGAGAAATAATCCATTCTGCAGCTATGCCACAAGCTTGCTTCATGCTTTTGGGCATATTGCTTCATGTTTCCATGCCTACTATGCAGGGGCTTTCTGATGATCAGTGTTTCGTGAATAATTTGGATATTAGCACTGTCTTTTTTTTTTTTTTTAATGATAGAAGTAGAAATGCAGGTACTACCTTCCTGGGGGCTGATTTTGATCAACCTTGTTTGTCTTTTATAAGTCCTTTGGGATTTGTATTGTTCCTGGTGTGGTATTTTGTGTGTATATATGTATATCTATATATGTATTATACACACACACATATATAAGTATCATGGTGATTAGCAAGCTCTACAGTAAATATATGCAAAAGAATGAGAGCAATATCATTAGACACTGAGAGGCCTGAAGTTAAAAGTTACGGTGTTTTTATTACTCTCAGCATTGGTGCACGTCCTGTGTTTTGCAGCCTTCTCCACTGTTGGAAAATTATAAACCAAATACTCAAGGATGGACACACACACACACACATACACACACACATATATATAAGCATGTTGCACACAGGCATGCAAGTAATATAACATGAATTCACTAATACCTGCTCCTCTGCTCCATTCCATACTTGACTTGGGATGGGGAAGTTACTTTCTGTGAGGAAGGTGTTACTTCCATGCCTTTAGCAGAATCTGTGTGAGCACAGTCTTTCCAAGCACAAATGAGAAAATACAAGTTTAGCCGAGAACCAGGTCTGATCACCACTAGCTCCAGTAGTCATTGAATGTAATGATAGGATTATTAATTGCTGCTATGAAGTGCTTGGTTCTGGTTCCACAAGCCACATACATACAAGCTATATTAGCATTTGTTTTGTGCCCTGAAACTCTATTACAAGGAAAAGTGGTAACAGAACCAGCAGCACACAGTGACCCTTTCAGCATTGTGAATGCACTCTGTGAGATCCTGAGAAATCTGGCTCAGGGCTCAGTGCTCACCGCTCAGACAGAGAGGACCCAGTGGTCAGGGTTCTGTGTTTCCTCTCTGGATAAGTAAGTGCAGACATCTGGGAAGCAGACAGTGAAGCAAGACATCCATAGACATTTTGACACAGAATATTGCAGCTCAGAAGTGCAAATATGAATGATTCTGAAGTTCTTCTTTGGAGAAGGATCAGATTATATCTTGCAGTATCCATGTGATTCCCTGTTTACAGTCAGGTCAAGAATGCAGTGAATTTCCTAAGAGTATGTGGGTGGACTCGCTCTGTAACCTTTAACCTTTCAAATTCCTCTGGATTGCTGGACTATTTTTGTCACTGGTTTTATGGTTAAAGGGCAACTACACTGGTGGTTAAGGAAGAGATGTCTTATGTTGCTGCTCTTGTAGTTCAAGAGTATAGTAACCTCCACTATCAGCCTCCCACTAATGCATAGTGGCAAAACTCTGCGCTGTACCAAAACTAAATTTTCACAGAAGGATAAAAATGTGTAGAGGAAAACCAGCTTACACTGCTCTATGCATCAGTGCTGGTACACTAATCCAGGTTTATTCCTTGAATGTCCATCTAGTTTCAATGCCATTTCTGTTAGCAGAAATTTCAGTAGAACTCTGTGCATAGTTGCTTTTTCCTGAGACGTATCTTCAGCTGTTTTTTGAGGAAGAAAATAAATGTTTTTACAATCACAACAAAATTCCTGTATTTTACCTGCTGTTAAATCCTAGGGATATCTTAGTTACTCAAAAATGATTAATCACAACTCCTGCATGCAAACATGGGGTTCCTAGGACCCAAACTCACTCCTGTGGAGACTAATCCACTGATATTCCCACTAGAGAAGCTCCTAAAATTTATTCTGCCTTCCAGTGGGCAGGTTTGGGAGCTCTAATTCAATCAGTTATCAAAGCAGATACCTAATGTGTAGCACATGAGTAATCTGAACAGCTTGTTGATTCAGGCTCAGGAGCAGATGGTTTAGAGAAAGGCTCCTGAGAATGCATTATATATTTGTTTGTTCCATTAGGCCTGTGGCAGAAGGAGATGTTCTTGTGCTGAGGGCATTTGCGTGGGAGTGGTGAGCTCTGGTTTCGTTCCCAGCTCCCTTCTCCTGTGTGTCCTTGGGCAAGGTCATTTTACACTTTCATGCCTCAGTTACCCCAACAGCAAAAAGCAATGCTCTGGGCCACCAGTATTTGTGAGCTACTTTATCCACAGGTCTCAAAAGGGCAGTTTTTAAATAACTTAGTTTTATGTCAGAGCTGTCAGGAGGAGCAATGTGGTGAGAGCATTCTGCACTGTATTTTCCAGGGGAGGTGTAACTTTCAAACTCTGGGCAAACAAATCTTTACCATGGGGTCCTTGCCTCTGCTGGGGAGGCTGTTTCATTAGGAGAAAACTCATATTCATTTCAGTTTCTCTTGAGTTGTTTTGCAGGAGAACACAGGTATTTTCTAGTTTAACTTTATCCTAAACCTATAGTACACTAACATACAGATTTTACATTTGTTACAGGCTGTTAAGGGGTAATAATATCTCCACTTGCAGCACTCCCCTCCCCGGGAAAAAGCTGCAGGGCGTAGTTTTCCAAGCAAAGCAGCAAGGTCTGCCATGACCCCAAGCCCTGTCAGTGATAGTGCCAAGTTCAGTTATGACCTTTTATGGTTTTGCTTTTCTCCTGCTGATGGATTTCAAATGAAAGCTTTGCCAGTGCTGTCGGCATGGACAGTGTTCAACTGGCTTTTGCAGCATATTAAATACCTTCCCTGGCTAAACAGCTTGTGGAATGGAATTAAATTGTTTCTTTCTGTCTGTTCTTTATCTGGCAGACAAATATCACAATAGCTAATAATAGTATTATACAGTAATATGATAACTGGATTTAGAAAGAAAACAAACCAATTTTGAGAACAGATAAAGAAAACTACTTCAGAGACATTGCTTCAGTGCTGTCTCTGTTCATAAAAGAAAGGAAAAAAAGTTTTTCACAGGTTATGGCTATAGTGTTCTCAGTTTTCAGAGGCTTTCTGCTGGAAAAACATCTCTACTTAAGAGCCAGGGCCATGCGAGCTCTTAATGTGCAGCAAACCCTATCGCCTCGCCTTGGCTCAGCCTGACTCTCACAGCAAGTAGCAGAACAATTTCTATTTCCCTGTACTCAGTTAGATAAGGAGATTGTTGCCTTTTTTGGTCTCTTGGAATGGCTCTTGTGTTCTGAGGACTCTGTAAACTAAGCCACATGGAGAAGGCAGTGAGGTCTTGATAGCACGGTTTCATGTTATGTGGGTGTCCTGGATGAGCTGTGGGTTTGCCCTCTATACAAAAAGAGAGAAAGTCTCTTTCCTTGTGTGAAAGAATTTTCACAGAATCACAGAATATTCTGAGTTGGAAGGGACCCCAGGGATCACCGAGTCCAACTCTTAAGTGAATGGCCTGTACAGGGACTGAACCCACAACCGTGGTGTTATTAGCACCATGCTCTAACCAGTACACCACTGAAAAAAAAGGCAATGACATCAAGTCAAATCTGTCTGATAAATAGCAATGATTTAAAGGCTGAGCATGCTTATGTTTTATGTTTCTCAGAGTGCACAAATAGAAATTAATTGAAGTTTAGTTCAGGCTGTATATCAAAACCTGTTTGCCAAAATATTCTGAGAATTTATCTGAGGAAGGAGTGCAGCTGAATTCAGTTTGAGAGTAAATAACAAGTGTGTGTTTCAGTGCTAGGATGGTCTTTAAAATGGCTTACACATTTCATGTGAGGCCAGCTCATGGCATTATCATTTGCCCTAAGGAACACATGCCACAAAGAATAAACTGGAATCTGACCTCCTTGCTCTTGGGGTAGTGGTAATTTACACCTCCCTTTGTTGAGAAGCAGGGGGTTTTAATCTGTGCCGGGTTTGATGGAGCACAAAGGACTACAAAGCAGTAGAGCCCTCCTTCACATCACCTCTAGTCCCTCTTACTCCTCTCTGCTTGGTTCATGTCTTACAGCACACAGGAGTCACTCCTGCTGCTTCCTCTGTGCTGCTGGTGTCAGTGACTTAATGCAGTCTCTGTGCTGCTGTGCAAATAGTCCCCGAGTCAGGTTTGAGGCCAAATTAGCTGCTTATCCAGCTCCTTTGCCTGCCACAAGGCTTTGGAAGCCAGCTTGGGGCAATCCTACTGATATTCCTAGAGAGATTTACATGCAAAGGCTTTGGAGTTTGTAGGATTCTGACCAGGTTCAACAGGACTGTGTGGATACAGCCAGTCTGACCATGACAATCTAGAATATCATAAGTCTTGATTTAGGGGTCATGTATGTGCTGTAAGTTAGCCAAGGCTGGAGTATCCCTAGTTTTGTATAGTGAAGATTCCTTATTGTGGCTTTCTTTTGTTGCATGTAACCGTGAAATTGAAGTTAGAGCTCAATATTTTAAATTAATTCCTTGTCCTGTAGAAATGTGCACAAGTGCACTTTTCGATGCTTTTCCTTCCTTCTAGTTCACATATTGGATTGTAGCTATGGTTTAGTCCAGGACAGGAAGAACAAACTTGTGGTCCAATAAAGCCAATGTAAAGCCCTTATAATATAAGCCTAAGTATGGAATAGGACTGTGTGTGTCAAAGACTGCACATGACATGCAGTGGAATATTGGAGACAGACATTAATGGTATAGTAAACACTAAAACTGAAGGACAAAGTAGAGAACTGTGCTTGTCTTCCACACCCCTCTCAACCCATGGGATGTTTTTATTGGAAGCAGTTAATTGTGCTGATAGAGATTTCATATTCCAGAAGGGAATGTAGTTTGGCAAAATATTCTAGCTTTCAATACAGACAGATGAATACAGGGTAACCTTTAAAATCCTCGTAGAATAAAATGTTGAGAAATAAAACAGACACATGGAGAGACCATCTGCAGATTCTCTGAATGTGCAGAGCTGTAGAATACCATCCAGTCTGATATCAAATCATTTTTAAGCATGGTAAAATGGTACGTATACATCTGTCACATTAAAAAAGAGCAAAGATTAGGCTCTCATTCCTGTCTATGATCTCCCATAGCAGCTACTACAGTATTTATACACTGAACAGATCTGCAAGCAGCAGCACGTGATAGACTCCAACAGAAACGTGCATCTTTCTGGCTCAATAGAGTCCAGCCAAGGTTGCAGGTTTTCCTCTCTGCCTATTGGGGAAAATGCGTTAGGAATGTAGAAATATTCCCAAGTGGCACAGGAAATGCTACATGGCTTTAGACTATCAGATACTAGTCTAAAGCCATGTAGCATACATATCCTTTGCCACTGATGTCCCCTTGGCCCTGAATGGTTTCTCTGCAGTGCTCACGTTCCTAAGCCTTGCTTCTGTAAACGACGCTGGCCAAAGGGATTGCAGTTGTCTAGGTGAGTCATGGAAAGAGAGCTCACTGAGGAAACTGAGGCATAGACAACTGATAAATCATGCCCAGAGTTTCATTTGGAAAGAGAAGTGTGCTGAAAGTCAGCAATGAGAGAGTGTATTTTCATGTCCTGCACAGGAAGCAGGCTACCATGCTCTGCAAATACTGAAACATAGGCACATTTTCTTCATAGAAATTCAGTGCACAGTAGTAAAGCAACCTAACACTTTATTTTTAAAGCGACATATCCACCCAGGTTTGGATGTGTGCATAGCAGATGTCAGACAAACATCAGCAGATGCCACTGTAAGGTGATGAACTACCGGCTTGGCTTTTTCTTCAAAGTATTTTCCTCCTGCTATCAGCAACTGTTGTGCTCTGTTTGGATTTAGGATAAATCGGCTGTTACTTATTCAAGTTCTGCTATCTGCATTTTGAGATGATGCAGTGATGGTTACATAGGAGGGAAAACATGACACAGAGCTGAATATTCTTCTTCTGTAAAGATTTTGAAAAGGACAGAAAATAATTCCCAGCAAGGTCTGCATGGATAATAAGTTGTAGTGAAAAGACGCTGTTGCCACTGTCTGACTAAAATCATACAATCCATGTGTGCCATGCCAGCAGCTCTCTGGTGGGTGCTGTGGGTATGGTACAAAGGTGCATCATACTCTAAATGGTGTGTGAATCCTCACTTCTTGCAGCTTCAGAGAGGCTGGGACAGGATCAGTACAGGGAAGAGGGATGCTCCTGAGGCACCAGGAGATCAAGATTCAGTTCTCATCTTTGCTGCAATCTCTCTTTCTAATCTTAGACAAATCATGTAACTCCTTTGTGATTCATTTCTTTATGTATCTACTCTATAAATTCATGCTTGCTAATAGCCCCTTCCATTCTGCCAGAAAATTAGGTGAGTAAAATGTGACCACTACGGAACAATAAGCTATTCCAGAGGTTAAGGACATCTGGTCTCTGACATGTGTTTAACAAGAGATGTACTGTCTAATGATGACTCCTAGTGGAATGGTGTTTTAAGTGTTGCCAAAATGAATAAAAATAATCTTGATTCTGGCAGTCACTTTTTCTTCCACCTGGGCGTTCTCTTACTGAATGCAATGGAAAAGTCACTGTCCACCTCCCTTCCTTCCTCTCAGTCTTTTCCTTCATACTTGAAAATTTCTATTTATTTATCTTCTAGTAGGTTTAGTTGTGGAGGGAGATGTATTTTTCATCACAACTGAACTAAATTTTTTTTTTCAGGGAAGTCACTGGGCAATTAAACTTATACTCTTCCAAATAGTGAACTGATACTTAACTATCTTGATCAGATTAGACTGTCCTAATTTTCCTCTCTGTGAGTTAAACCGCAGCAGTCAGAGGAGAGGTTCCTCTGTCCAAGAACCAAAGGCATGTTTCTGACAAATTGTGGCTGTTTCTGTCAGCTCAGTAATTTTCCTAGGAATGATAATTTGAGTAGAGAGGGATATAGTCTGTCACAGTAAGGCTTTGATCAAAGTCTACAAAAGCTTTCCCAGCATTTGGATGTTCTCATTGCATTTTGCCTGCTTTGTGAGCTCTGCTTTTCCTACAGAAAAAGGGATAATATCCATTAGCAGTTTGAACAAGCAAAATGGACCAGGATTTTATCAGTCCATGTCCAGTGTAACCACTGTTTGTTGCATCTCACACTTTCTATCATTTTTCTTTTCATCTTCTCTCATTTACCTCATCCTTTGATTTCTCTTTCAACCTTTGGCCCCTAGTTCATCCAGATCAACATCATCTTCATTATGTAGGTTTTGCTAGATTAGTTCTGAGAGGATTATTTCCAGAGAAGCTATTTGTTCCCTTAAAAGTTTTTTGAAGTGCTTAACTTCCACAGTTATTTTCTAGAAATTTCTTTTAAAAGTCATAATTTTTCTTAGAAGAACATTAATTTCGATAATTAATCATTAGACTAAATCTTGAAAAAATTATGTAACCTCAAGGCTTTTGTATTTTCTCAGGTGTTTGCATAGTTGGCTGCACATCTGCACACCAGGTTCTGGTGATATTGGATCTACTCATGTAAATAAGGACTTCTGTAGCAATCCTCTAACTGAGGAAATACAGAAGTTTCTATCTTCCACTTCCTCAACAAATTCCAAAACGCATATGAGATTTTTAAAATCTCACTATTTAAATTATATATTCTAAGTTGAGCTCCTTCTTACCAAAAAGTGCACTAGACTTCCGAAAACTGCAAAGAGATGAATTTGTTCACGAAACAGTTGGCAGGTAAACTTGTCACCCTTCCAGGCCTTGTTTCCATGGCAACAAACTGGGTTCAGTATTTCTGCTACCCAGGTGTATTTGGATGAGTGGCACCCTGTGAGGCTGTGAAAGGCGAGCAGTGGCCCTGAAGTGTGGAAGCAGATGAAGGGAGCTGAAGAAAGCGCATCACAGTGATGGGATGGTTACAGGGGTGTTCCTCTAAGGAAGATCGCCAAGGAGTGGTTTGCATTATTGTGGGAGATTGCAGGCATAGCTGGGACTGGTTTTAGTCTCCACAGTTTCTGTAAGGATAGCTGTGAAGCAGAGCAATGGAATGGAAAGAGAAGGAGTGTTAGCTAGGGCCAGCAATACCCTGATGGAAGTTCTGTCTCTTATCCTCACAGTGTGCTTTGCGTACGCTTTTGCAGATAAACCAGACCCGCCTGCCGGAACTCCTTGTGCGTCAGACATACGGAGCTCCTCCCTCACCCTCTCATGGTATGGCTCCTCTTATGATGGTGGCAGTGCTGTGCAGTCCTACACCGTGGAGATCTGGAACTCAGTGGATAACAAATGGACAGACCTCACCACCTGCCGCAGCACCTCTTTCAACGTGCAGGACCTGCAGGCTGACCGGGAGTACAAATTCCGCGTGCGAGCTGCTAACGTGTACGGCATCAGCGAGCCCAGCCAAGAGTCTGAGCTGGTAAAAGTTGGAGAGAAACAAGAAGGTTAGTCCTTAAGTGGAAAAAAACCCTAAATTTGATTGAACTCTACCTTAAGAGTTCCTTAGTGAGGGCAGACCGCTGCACACCCTCCTTCCCACATCTCTGTGTGGTGAATGCTTGTGCTGGGCTGCAGCTGTGCTCAGGTCCTTCACAGACTTCATTTGGGAGTCTGAGCACATCAGTTTTGCATACAGCCAGTGTGGAAAAGTGGCTTCAGGGATCCCGAATCCCTGCCCTGTGAAAGCAAGCAATGATTCTTGTTCTGGCTTTCTGAGTGAGTACTGGTTGACAGAATTCTGCAGTTCAGTGCACAGGTAATGTGAGATGAAACCTTTCACGCATGTTACACATTCAGTCCATGCCCAGTTGGAAAATGATGATTGGTGGCTTACCTGAAATACACCAATGGATTCATTAAGTTTGTACTAGATGCACTGTGAAAAACAAGTCATAAACACGATCCCAAATTAGCTTTTGGAAATCATGAATGTGCTTGCTGCTAGCCAAGCACAGAATATGAAGCAGAAAATGAATTGGCACCTTGTAGCAAGCTGCAGTTCCCATGCTTTCAATCCCAGCATGCTAGTGCACCTTAGTGCTGTGTCCCCTAGTACACCCAGCCTGTGAGTTCAAGGCTATCCTACTAAGCATGTTGGTTTTCCAGCATTACGGATGCTAAAAATATTTTTTAGGGTTTTTGATTACAGTTGCATGTACTTTTAAAAATATTTTTCAGTATCTTTTGCTTCTTAATTTTTATTTAAGATCTTCTCAAAGAGGTAATAGGGAGTTGGATCATTGTAGAAATTATTCAGAAACTGGTACTAAAACTTGAAACACACAAATGTCAACATTATTTTTCAAAACCAGAAAGTGACATATTTTTGTGCACACCTCCATCTACCTACTGTGCAAACATGACTTTGACAGTCACCTCACCAAAAAGTCCAGACCAGGAACAATGAATTTTACCATTTTTCCTGTCTTTGAGGAGCGGACTATGGGTCGTATCTCTCCCTCCTTACTTACATGTGCAGGCATTTGGAGCTTTAAGTGTTCCACATAACCCTTGTGAAGTTATCTTTTACTGCTAAAGCAAGACAAAATGCCAGCAAAGTGATGCAGCATCACACAACTGTGTAAGCCTCTCAACAGATGTTTCTAAACAAAAGTAAATCATATTTCTCTTCAAGTGCTAAATGAGATGCATGCTGAGAAATTACTTTTCCTCTATTTGCAAGATTTAAAACCAATCTAAATCAAGATGCACCTTCTCTTCAAAGCAGGGAAAATAACATCAGGAGTAGCAATAAAATTGAAAGAAAGCTAGATGGTATTGGCTCTTCATAGTAAAATTCCCTGTGTTTGAATGCCCTCTTTCTTTAGTTGCAGGACAAACACCTTCTAGGGTTGGAGACCTGACTCTTCTCTATGTTTGTCTAGAGCAAGCACTACCTGTACTGGACCAAAGCAAACAAGCTATTTTTCTTTTTCAGACTGAGCATTTCCTTACATAGATTTAATACAAAAGGCCAGAAAGTGTATGAGTTATTGTGATACACATTTTAAAATGCAACAAAAAAGTTGTTTTGTGCAAAAAGAAAATGTGTTCTGTTTGTAGGAGGAGGGGATTGTCTTTGTGCTCTCAACTCCGGGGCTTATTGATTTCAATTCTTGGTACTGCAGATAGCATGGAGAAAGAGCAAGTCATCTAAAGAGTGATTTTTCAAGTGTGTGGTTATAACTGGTGCTTTAATTAAAGGAGCGGAACATGCATGTGTTCAGTACCTGTCAAAGTTAGGACTTTAAGCTGCCATCTATGTAAACACTTAGCTGAGTAACTTGGGATTTTCTAGGCTGTCAGGAAATCTGATTACTGATTTTCATACTGAGGTGGTCAGCACATATTAGCAGTGTCATTATGATCTTAGTGAAGAAAGGCATGGCTAAATTTTCACTGTGCATTTAAAGAAAACAGCTACTAAAATAAGCTTGTTAAGTGACAACAGATTAAAGCACACATTGCCATGTTTGAGGAAAATTTGGTACTGTTGACTCACTTCCGAGAAAGGTTTTAGCACAGCTACTCAGCACTTACCAAGATCAGATTTGTTCCACTTATATAATTTAGGCTTCCACTGGTGGACCAAACTGTTTCTATTCCATGGCTTTATTGCAATGTCACTGCAGAACCGGGCACTGACTTCTTGCCTAAGCAGCATTTGGCAGACATTACCTACTGGCAGCCTGGCTGGGAGCAGCTCCCTTATGCAGCCCTTAAAAGGGGAGGAAAATGTGATGTGCTCTGTGCAGGAGTGGTTTGTAGCTGAGGAAGGTCTGAGGACAGCTACCCCGGGTGGGGAAGGCTGCCTTCCCTCCCTGCTCTTCTGGTAGATCTCTGCAAAGCAGCTCATCTGTGCAGGAATATGCAAGGGTTGCAACTCCAGGAAAAAAAAAAAAAGGCTTTAGCAACAGACTTTATCCACTTGATTGGCTTTGCTACCAGCAGACAGATGCAGCATTTTGTGTAGGATGTGAAAGGCTGATGCCTTAGACCAGCTATCCGCTCACCCTTTGTTTCTTTTGTTTTCTTCTCATCCTCTGCATCTAACTCTGTGCTCTAATGCACCTAGCAGCACCCAGAGTACTGCATTAATGTTTCATAACACAAATATGTTGACAGAGAGGGGGATAAATCCCTTGGTTAGGCTTGCACTCCGTGATGGCAAAGTGCAGCTTCAGCAGCTACGGTGAGAATTGAATATGTCACTGTGCAACAAACAGGCTTTGCAGTTTCTCAAATTAATGGTCACAGCCACAGGTCTTAGGAGCAAGCCCAAGCAGTTAAGTAATGTATGACAACATTCCAGCTTTAGCCCCTTTCCCCTCATACCCTCAGGCAGTGCTACTGGCAGTTCATGTATATGAAAATTAGAAATGAAAATCAGGACACTCAGGCCAGCTTTTACTCTGATTTAGGTCACTGGGTTCACCTGTCTTTGAGTCTGCCTGCAGAACTGAGGCTCCTTTTGGACCTCAGTGATTACAGAATTCAGCCATGCTTGGGGGAATGCATGCTGTTCACATTTTCTCAGTATCTCGAGTCTGACAAGTTCATCTGGATGCTTTGCAGGGAATCTTTTCATGTAAAAACTTGCTTAACTTTTGGCTTCACAATCCAAAAAAGGCACATCAAAGCCAAGAAAAAATTGTCATTGAACAAGAAGTGTTATTGGTTTTAATATTTTTAATTTATTTGTTTATTCTCTGAGGCATTCCTGAAGGTATTTCTTAGATGACTTCGAACTGATGAAGTATGCTGATGTTTCTAGTAGGCAGGTATAATTGACAAACTGCAAACCACAGGAACTTGATTTATTCAGAAATGGTGACTAGACTGTGACTGGATAGTCAATAGTGATGAAGAAGGGGTGAAGAGATTTTAATTATTAAGTTAATGCACAAACTCCCTGACTGCTTTTTGCTGCTTTGCCATAGGGTCTATCTGTTGTCCACGTCACTGTGAATAATTTGACTATCTTATGTAAGTACCATATCCCATATAAAAATTTATTCCTGTCTTTTTATTTTCATCACAGAACCTAAAGAGGATGAAGCGGAGCTATCTGACGATGGTAAGAAGTGCATGTTTTAAACAGGACAAATGCAAATCTGTGTTCTTCATTCACATTTTCTGGAGTGTTTTAATCATGGTCCTTAATGCTTATTTGTAGAGGGGAAAGAAACAGAGGTCGAATATCGGACAGTTACAATCAACACTGAACAGAAGGTGTCAGATGTCTATAACATTGAAGAAAGACTGGGATCGTAAGTACTGGACCCTGCTTTTGGAGACACACAGTTTTCAAGGCCACCTGCTAGTTATAATGATCATGTGCATTTATTCTCTGACTATCTTGCACTTTCAACATCCTGGTTGGGCTCCTTTGTTGCGGTAAAAATAGATTTTAACACATTGTGGCCTCCACTCCATAAAGATCCTTTGCTCCTACTAGCTGATAATTTTAAATAGGCACTACATGTGTTTCTGGCAAGGAAAACAGAGCCCACAAATGAACAAAGCTAGAGGATTCATTGGTTTTTCAGTGTCCTAAAACCTATCTCAAAAAAAGAGTACACATTGTGTACTTGCATTTCCATTCTATCCATTAGTGGTAATAAGATTATCCTGCCCACGGGCTGGAATCTCTGTTGACAGCAGCCATAATCCCAACAGCATTAATACTATTGCTGAGAGAAGGTCAGTGATTAGTCTGGCTGTGTTTCTCAGGGCCCCAGCTCGTGGTGGTGTGAACTGCAGGCCATGATAATCTTTCAGTGATCAGTGCTGAAGGCCAGGGATCCTGTGTGCTGCCAATAACAGATCCTGAGAAGTGTACAATAGAGGTAGAATTGTACATTACAGCAATGGGAAACAATAGTACTGACACCCCGAACATTCAGATTCTGATTTCACCTACATCCTATACCTGAGATGTCCCATCTGCTGCCCCTTCAGAGGTGTATGACCTACAGAAAACTGTGTGCAGAAAGACCTGAATTAAAGCCTGGTAGGAGTCCCAGTTTTTGAGCCCTCCTATATAAGACTTGTTAACTGGAATGGCAGAGTATCTCTAAACATGGTATTCATTCAAAAGTTCTTGCAGATTGCTCTGCACAAAATCAGTATAGAATAATACTTGATATTAAGACATTTTTATTTCAGAATGGAATGGTTGTGCTGGAATATATAGTAAATTGTTGCTATTTGTGGTGGCCCATATATTGCAAAAACATTTTATGGAAATAGTTATATATTTTCAGGGGAAAATTTGGACAAGTCTTCAGGCTTGTGGAAAAGAAGACTGGAAAAGTTTGGGCAGGGAAATTTTTCAAAGCATATTCTGCTAAGGAAAAAGAAAACATAAGGGATGAAATCAGCATCATGAACTGCCTACACCATCCAAAACTTGTCCAATGTGTAGATGCCTTTGAAGAAAAAGCCAACATCGTTATGGTATTGGAAATGTAAGTATAAAGCAGAACACACCAACAAAGTTAATCATGTTGAAAATAATTGTGTGTACAAAAGTAGCAACTTACAGACACAGGACCGTCAAATGCTTCAGGATTTGCAGGGCTTGGATGGTTTTCAGATCTTGCAAGATTTTCCAATTATTTATACAACTTGTTTAAACTGTGTAAGTAAATCTGTGTTAATCTTTTAAAAATCAGTCAATATGTTTTACAGTTTTGTCTTGTTTGCTTGTTTCTTAAAGTACATGCGGTGGGGTTTTGCACCTTACTCTTATCGCCTGCTTGGGAGAGGTGAGAGAACCAAATTAACTGCATTTTGAACTTTCATTTAGAACAAAAATATGTTTAAGGAGGAGAACTTTTTTTACTTAAGGCAGTTCTAAACGTGTTGAACAGGCTTCACAAACAATAAAGGCCAGTATGACCAATGTCTGCATCATCCATAATGCACCTGCTTAGTGTGAATTCTATACTTGTGGCAGTACCAGCTGGAAAGGAAATCAAATCCTGATCTGTGCTGATGTTTTTCCCAAAAAGTTACTTTAGTTACAGTTCTGCTGCCACACTGACTTCATGTGCTCTCTGATGCAAGGAGAAGCAGTTTTCTTGCTGGCTGGAAGTTCTAAGTAAGATATAAATTGTTTGAGGCAAAAGAGACTATATGTCTGTTTTGCTTGCTTGGCACTTGCTTAGATTATCTGCAAACTACTACTGCACTGGCATATTTCAGAGACTGGATTTTACAACCCTGGAACTTATGTGCAGGAAGGTGTTTTTATTTTTAAATTAAGCAGTTAAGCAAACTGACGATGGTAAAGGAAGGGAACCCTACTTAGCTTGGAACTGAGAGCTGGCAGACCTAATGGAAAACAGGGAGATGTATAAAGAGTCTGGAATAGCATATGGCTTTACACTCCATTAGTTCCCCCCTGGCACCAAAGGGGTTTTACTCTTTAAAAATATAGAAAACTGAAATCAAATTTAAAGTAGTTTTGTTACCCAGTCTCACTAGGATGTGGATTTAGTTTGGAGTGGCCACCTTTTATGGTTTTTGAGTCCCCCTCCCATCCCCCTCCCAACATTTCCATTGTGTCAAGCAGCAGCAGAGCAGGCAGGTCTGGGCAGTGAGGTGCTCGTGTGACCCCTGTGTCAGGTGCCTTGGTAGCCTCTCTGCTGTCACATTATCCAGCTGACACAATCCCAGCCCAGCAACTGCACCTGTATTGATAAAGAGCCTCCAAGGGATCATTTCTGCTGTGATATAGCATTTCTTTGCATTCAAAGAAGTTGTGGGAAATACCTTTAAAATTCTTACTATCCAAGCTGTTTGTTTTATTTCCATCAGAGTTTAAATGCATGGATTTCAAATAAATCAAGCTCACCTGCTATCAGTCTCTTTTAAATCAGATTTTAGCAGTGACTGGAATTTAGGAGCTCCCCTTCTACTCAAATTGATGAGAAGCACCCTTAGATTTTGCTTCCTGATATTTATTCTAAATTGTTCATTCTAATTTTATTCCCATACCTTTCCTAGAACCTTTTAAACTTCATACTCTCTGCTTTTAGTATTTCTTATTACACTATTTTATATTATTTGATTTCATATTCAAAAAAAAAATCTGATTTTTTTATTATTACTTTTAAATTAAACACTATAATGATGTGCTCTTGCCTGGAAACCTTTCCATCTGACATTTACTGGAAGTCAGAGGCAAATCTCAGGCATTTCCTTTTCAAATATAGGAAAATATTGGTTCCTCCATAAGCATCTCAGTGGAAAAAGTAAATCTGAAAATAGTAGCCTGTTGTCAATGTAAGTCAGCACTGGGAGATAAGTGCCTCAAAGTTTTATATACCTCAGATAGTTTATTTTTACATAGATCAGAAGGAGATTATTGTATTGCAAATTAAGATTATTGGAGCAAAATCTCAGCACTAAATTCTATCATTTGATGTGATTTAAGCTGGTACAAGTTACTTCGGTTTTCTCTTCTTTTCTAAGGTAGATTTTTAAAAATACTGTTGAGTATTTGCCTGGGCAACTCTAAGGTAGATTCTTTTCACTGTTCCTACTGGACCAAAAACCTTAGATGTGTATTCTGTGATTCCACAGACATGAATATTTTCCTATATGACTCATGTAGAGAAGACTGAAAAGAGGAGAACCCAGAAAAAAAAGAGAGATTTAGATTCTGAACTAGTTGGACTGTTTGAACAAAGCCGACTTCTCCACCTGTGTATGTGTAGAACCTTATCCACACTGGTTTTTCCAGCTTCCTAACTGGCAAAAATCAAACTGGATTTAGCTCCTGATATAAATGCAACAATATTCATCCCATAAACGCATTGCAGTTTAATCTACCATTGCTACAAGAGTGTTGAGAGCTCCCACGGTAAAAACAGCAGGCAGATGTATTAACAGTAGTTCATTTACAAAAATGTGCTAAAAAAGTGGTGCTTGAGACAATGGTACAATTTCTGAAAAGTTTTCCCTTTGGGGATCTGAAAAGGATGGCACTTTTATAGCCCAAGTAAGTTGTCACTATCTGCATTAAACAGTCAAAACAACTGGTACATTTTAGTATGAGGATGATTATCATTTGGAATTGCAGAGTAATCCAGATATAAACATTTTGCCTGCAGATGTTTTCATAAACACCCATACTGGTTAATGTCTTAGCAAAGCAACAACAAACTAGATCCCCTGAATGTTTATTCAACAGGTCTGGCAATACTATTGCTTTAGGTTACAAATGTGCTCTTATCCAACATAACCCCTCAGTTTGTCAAGCATAGGCTCTTCTTACTATTTTTATATTCATAGGAAACCACAATAGCATTTCTAATTACATATTTTATGAAATCTTATAGCCAAAGCAAGAAATGCATCCAGAACTTCAGATGTTTCAAATTCAGTTTGGTACATGAGGGATATAATCATGTATCTGGCAACCTGCAAACATGGAAAGGCTGCTTTTCTGTTGTGTATTTTCTTTCTGTAACTGAAATGTGCAATTGCATTTGGCAACAAGCATGAATGCTGCAAAATATTAAACCATATAAAGACCATGGTGTGTTTAATTTCTAAAAGCAAAGCTGCTCTTCACTACGCGTTCCTTTCTTTACGGGTCATTCACCCACAGCATAAGAAAAAAGTATTTCCCATCTTTGGATGCAAGCAGATAAACCAGTTGAGTGATTACTCAGAATTTAAAATAACAACAACAACAAAAACCCAAAACACAAAAAACACAAACAAACAAAACAAAACACAAACACAAAACAAAAAAACACCAAAACCAACAAGTCACAAATTATGCTTCATTAAATCTAGGTTAAAAATGTCCCACTTCAGTTTCATGAACAGTTCAATCGAGGAGATGCTACCCTAGAAAGACCAATTATTTCACATCTTAAATTAGCATAAAAATGGAATTGACCTACAAGAAATGTGATGAGGGCTCAGCTAAAAATACCAACACTGAAAGTGTTGTGGGTTATATCCTTCTCCTGTCATAGCTAAGGAGGAAATTCCCTCTGAGCTCACTTGGGTCAGTAATTTACCGTTTGAGCTTAGCATTCCAATTAACCATATCATCGGAATTCTTCCTTCCTAGCCCTTGTCACTCTCAATCTCTCTTTTTTCTGAATTTTTGCTCATGTGCTTGAAATTCTGTCCTCTTTCCCTGGGACCCATTCCATGTATTTTAGTTTTCTTTATTTCTAAATTACATTATCTACCTTTGTTCACTGATGGATGGTAGGAGGAAAGGAAGACATGGGAAATGTGTGCTCAGAGTCGGGAGCAGTGCTACAAAGACGTGTTAGCAGGGTGGCAATCACAGAGCACACACTTCACTGTCAGCTGCAGGTGACCCAGTCCTAGAGGCAGGGTGTAAATCCCTCCTGCCTGGAATAACAACATCGGTGTTTCACAGTTCTCACCTGCGACAGAGATTCAGAACAGAAAACATTTATTGATTTATACCACACACAAGAGGTGATTCTTCCCACATTTTCTGTGTGGCTATGGAAAATGCAATTACAAAACACAGATTGCATCCTGAAGTGACTGCTGCAAGCTTGAACTCTCTGTATTGCTGTAAAAAAAAAAGGTCTGATTACTCCCCAAATGAATATGTTACAGAAGTCTCTTCTTATTCTGTCTTTCACAGGGTTTCTGGAGGAGAACTCTTTGAACGAATCATTGATGAAGACTTTGAACTGACAGAGAGAGAGTGCATTAAATACATGAAGCAGATTTCAGAAGGAGTTCAATACATTCATAAGCAGGGTATTGTCCACTTGGATTTGAAGCCAGAAAATATTATGTGTGTCAACAAGACTGGTACAAGTATCAAACTCATCGACTTTGGACTCGCAAGAAGATTAGGTAATGAATTCTCTGCCTATTTAAGTATCACAGGGGGAAAGGGCAGAACAAACAGTAATTCATGATACCTATTACATTCTTTCATGTATAGAGAGTAAATAAACTATGTTTCCTATAAATATTTCTGGTTTTAGGAAGAAATAGAAAAGGGAGAAAAGAAGACATTCAAGAGTGAGAGTAGGGCACCTCATCTTCAAGAGAAGTTTGCAGTGAGGTGTACACAATCTACCTGCCTGTTTCTACAGCAGGGTATCCCTGTAGATTCCACCTAAAATACACAGTAGTAGTAATGTTAAAAAATATTTACATTTGGTACCATCAAGCACTAACTCTCTAACTGAATGCTTCATGAATACTACAAATCCTCAAAACTTTTTTAACAGCAGGGATTTAGGTGATGCTCTAGAAGCCTTTCAGATAATTACAGTCAATTTACATTTTCCCGTTATTTTTATCATTTCTTATCATAAACAGCAGGATGTTGTCATACATGTTAAACATCATAGGAATGCTATAAAGAGCTGTGTAATAGCACTACTTAAAAATAATGCAATTGGGGGAAATTCCATTTGACAAGCCCTTCCTCTTCCTAAGCTGCTTTTTAGCAGCTTTCTATCATTCGTTTTGGTCTAAGCTTCCAACATGCTCTACAACTTGAAAGCCAAAGACCTTCAAAAGTTCTTGTCTTCATATTGTTCAGCTCTAAAAAGCAGCCCTTCAGTTGTGTTGTCAGTGTTAAACAATACCAACATCCCACACTGATCTTTGTATTTTCACAAAAGAAATAAAAATCATTCCAGGAATTAAAAGAAACAAAAATAGTTTACGAACCTGTTACACTGGGAGAGCCGAGATTTGTGGATCTCCTGACAATAATTGATTAGGACAACTTATATGAATTCCTACTCTGTATATAAAGGGGCCCACAGCTGGATTCTTACTGGAAATCTTTTGCCTTCCCTCTTTGAAAACGTATTAATTTTAAAATTGTTAATACTTACTAAAAAGTAGAACAATGATTTTTGAGAACAATGATTTTACTACCAGCTACCTTTTGTTATCTGCCTAAATGCTGCTCATCCTACTACTTTTGACACTTAAATAACAGACTACTGCATTCCCAAGAATGGTTTGTTGAATGAATAGGGGAAAAGAAGTCTGCTTTGAAGAATTTTAGATGATGTTCTGCTCCAAAAGTGCATTAAATGAATCTTGGTCACATGGACACTGTTAACTCAGAGATAAGATGTCTATTTTATTTATTTAAAAAAGACATCACTGCCATTTCTGTTCCTTCACCAGCATAGAGCCAGTAGTGTTCTGGGAACATGAACTGATTTTGTTCTTGTTCAGGAAACGGATGAACTGTTAACTAAGTTCCAGTGCTGGTGGTTTTGTGTGAGAGGTGTGGGAAAGATTTCAGCCCACGATGTTCCAGCTGTCAGCCTGAAAACTGTACATTTACTGCTGCACTGAGTGGATTTCATCAACAAGAGATACAATGTAAACACAGAATACCCTTCAGACCACAGTTACACCCACATTTAGCAAACGGAAGATCCTATTTTCGGTAGCCTGTTCATGTCCATCAGCTTTCTCACTTTTCTGTTAATCTTGTGGCATCACAGTACATTGCATGGCTGACAGCAGCTTGTGAGTTGCACCAGTCATGCCATAGGCAGGAAAGCTCTAAACTCCAGTTAACTTCTCTTGGTGTAGAAGGATGAGAGTTGTGGGTGCTGATGCTGATTCTGATTTTACAATGCTGTACATTCATTTGGCTTAACATGCTGCTAATTCTTGCCAGGTTCCATTGTAGGTATTTGCTATTCATCATCCTCCCATTGTGGATAACTCCATCGTGGGTGGCATTCCCTAGGAAGGGAAAGGGCCCTTCCATTCCATGCCCAGCAAGCACAAGAACTGTTTTAATTTCAAAGACAATTGTGACATTTCAGTTGAGATGATTTCCAAAAGTAGAAAACAACTTTTACTGTTTCATTTACTCACAAAAATTGTTAAAACCACTTTTCACTAATGCCTGCTTCTTGCCGGCTGTCTTATGTGGTGCACTGAGGGCATGTTCCTCCACTTGTGTTCCTTCGAGATTTATGATTTTGAAATTGGTTGTCAAATTCACTTTGGCATTGATAGATGTGGGATTGGAGCCCTCATCCTACAGACCTGACCCTGACTGAGCAGAAACTGCTCAGCCAAGGGATTGTTGAAGGGAGCAGGGGCTGATTCTGCACTTCTGCTTCTGAGATTTAATTTTTTGTAACTACTGCAAACTAGTGCCTCTAAATATTCAGTGTTTTGATCAGTTTTAAAGATATTAGGATCAGCTCCTTCTGCAGTCATCTTCTGCAGCTAATTAGTTCTATTGCACTGTCCGGAAATACCAAAGCTGCAGTGGGATATTTTCCTGACCTTTTTTGGTGTGCTGAGGAACACATGTAGAAAATTGTTTAAGATAAACTTCTTGAGGAGAAAAGAGAATGGTTTCTGAGTACTGTAAAGATTTTTTTTTTAATCAGTTGATTATACACAATGTCAGCAACAGTTTCCAGCTAGCTTGTCAGCTTTCTATCTGAACTAAGGGATATCCAAACACAGATCCTACTTGTGTACTAAGCTCATAAACAACTGGGTAAAGACTTGACATATTACTGCATAGAAAGGGTCTTACTCTTCTCCTTTCTTTTTTCTTTATTCACAGAAAATGCTGTGTCAGTTGTTTCACACTCTATGCTTGCACTTAAATGCCATGTTTTCAAAAAAACCCCCACATTTCTCTGACCTGTGGGCAGCAGATTTCATACACCAGCCTTTTGCATACACAGTTCCTCATGGTAGTTTACACAGTGCACACTCCAAACTTGGATGTGAAAATCTGAGCCTGAGACTTGGATGATCACGATGAAGCTTTTAGAAAATAGGTTCATTGTGATAAATTTCAGTAATTTCTTGTAAGGACAGTTTGAAAAAAAATGTAAGTGTTGACTTTGAAATGAAGGCAGATGGGAAAATGGGATCTTAGGCTTCCCATTTGCACTTGGAAAAGGAAGGTGATCTCTCACTCCTCATTGTCACTGTGGAGAAGACATTGCCCTTCTTTTAGGCTAAGTCATTTTAGAGTGCATGTTAGAAAAAGTATACTTTTTAGAGTAAGAAAACTCTGGTTATGTGACTGTAGGGATGTTGTGGAATACTTTTTGAATGTGCTTTTTAAAGGATAGTCAGAGAGCTGGCAGGAGGGTCTTGATGTTGGTGAACTTGCATGGGAGGATCTGGGTAATTTCCTGCAGCTGCTCCCAGGCATTCTTCTCTCTGTTTCTGTTTCTAAAAATGGGTACTCCCTGCATGGTGGGAGTAGGGAAAACACGTGAAAATGAGGTTTCTGCAATTAATTTATTAAAACCATACCTGAACAGAGCAAAAAAGGGTTTCACAGCATTTAAAATGGGAAACTGGCATAACTGCAAGTGAATTGTTGTGATTGTGCTCAAAAGTTGCCTCAAGCACAGTGTTCAATCATTAGGCAAGTTATTAACCCCATATATGTTTCAGATTTCCTTTGGTAAGTTGGGGATTTGCATACCTCAAAAGACCACTAGCTCAGGTGTTTGATTACATTTCATGAAGTGCCTTAAGAGCTTTCAATGGAGCTAAGTTTGGGAGTGGAGTCTGTACTGGGATCAGCATTTATGTTGCAAAACTTGGCAAATTAAATTCTGATAAATAAAAATATTCTATTCAGATTCAGTGTTGTGGAAAGGTCAATTCTTTTGTAAACTCCTCAAAACTTTGCTGTTGTTTGAGGAGTTTTTAAGCTTTTCTCTTAATTATAGAGCTGCAAATCTCTGTACTCGTGGTAACCTTAACAGGAGCAGGACTGGAATGTGTTACATCTGTTTGCCTTCCCATCCATATCTGTTTTGTTTAGATGGTAATCTCTTTGGGAGAGCAATGGTTCCTCACTAGGACATTTTACTGTGCCTAATCTGGCTGCTGCTCTTGCACAGAAGATAAACGTAATGCAATGAATCTCACTTAAGGCATACACTCATTGCTCAGGCACATGTGCAGACTGGACATGATTTTCTCAACCTAAATCCAAGCCTGTTTCAAGTCAGAAACAATCTATTTTCTAACATTTTTATATTTTTACAATACAATTCTATTACTGGGAGGTGGGTTTTTTCCCCCCCAGTCCCTAATCTATTCCTTAGTTTCCTTCCTGCCTGACCTTGCTTATTCTTTTCTTCTTCCCATCAGATTTAGAATGAGCATTAATGAAAATGAGCCCCCTGAATTCCTAACTATTTCTCTAAAATGAGCCTAAGAATTTCTAACTTAATGATTTGCACTGTGTCTCACACTATACTAGAAGGTAGACATACCACTCCCTTGCACACTGGCAGCATAATCTGGCAGTACTTGGTTATGAACAGGTTTTTCTCTTACCTTCATCACTGTATTTTCCAGTAGGGCACTACTGATGGGTCAGCACAAGAAGAATGTCAAGCCAGTTCACCTGTCTCATGACCTCATTCTTCCAGTTCATATTGGTAGCAGCAGCTTCACTGTAGATCATTTTTAAAACATCCACAGTGTGTTTAAGCAGAGCAAATGTAGCATACCTGTGCTACAGGACAGCTGAATAAAAGTTTGGAGCAGCTGATGGCTGACAGCTGGTGATTTGTGCTTCCCCTTTGCCACAGGTGTGCTTGTAGGCAGCCTGGTTTTGAGACCATGCCCAAGTCCAGTTTTACCTGTGAGGTAATGATCTGACTGGTGTACAACATCTGCTTCTTCTCTTGTTTCACCCCTGGCCTGTGCCACATCAAATTTAAGAGACATGCAACCCACTATTGATTTTCTTTCCTGTTTACACTAGAAGAAAATATGTTGGATTGAAATAGTTCTTTCCTATTATTGTAATTTTAGCACTATTGGTTCTTTTTACCACAACATGCAGAGCCCCAAGCTTTGATAAATGTTCAATGATTTGTGAAAACTGTAGCTTCTTTCTGACACTGGAATCCTGCAGTTCTCTTTTGCAACTGCTAAAGGGACGGAGGCTCAAACACTTTTGTACTTCAGGATATAAAAATCTGAATTAAACACTGATGGTGCTCCTTTTTCACAGATCTGGCCTTGTGGAAGTTCCTTGCAATAGGAACCTTCTTATGCACCTTATACAGTGCTGTGTGTTTGAGGATGCTTAATAAATAATTCTTTATTTGCTATACATGTATCAGCTAAGAAAACAGCAATTCAGGCATCATTTATTTCTTCTGATAAGAGTCTTTAACAAAATCACAAATATGAGGGCAAAACTGGTTTTCCTGTTACTAGAGAATAACTGTTTTTAAAAATCTCCATGCAGCAGTTAATGGTTTTCTCTTCCATTCTTCACAGAAAATGCAGGCTCTCTGAAAGTTCTTTTTGGGACACCTGAGTTTGTGGCTCCAGAAGTTATAAACTATGAACCTATTGGATATGAAACAGATATGTGGAGTATAGGAGTTATCTGCTACATTTTGTGAGTACTTTGCTATTCTTAACACAAATCCTGACAGTTGCTGAACATATAAAATTTTCATCAACTTCTGAAGTTTCCTGACATTTTCAGGCCTTTTGTGTTGTAATTAGCAGCTCCATCATGTTTAATAAAACTCTGTTCTCTGAAGGGTGCAATTGGTAAACTGCAAAACTGGCAGGTCTGGAAATCCAGCTATTTAGTGTTGTACATCTTACATCATAAATCAGCAATGCTTCATCTCATTTAAAAAGACAATATGACTATTTTATTAGTAACTTCAAACTATTTTTTCCTTCCAGATGTTAAAGAGAAATGTTTGGGCACTAACAAACAATGATTTCCATTCTTTTATTCCATGAGAGAAAATTTTTGTGAAACCTTGGCATCTCGTGGGACACGCTGAAGTATCCCAGCATTACCATATCCGTTCACATTGTATTTTAATTTATTACCAAGCACAAGCCACTGGATAAATACATTTTATAAGCAGCATGGATTGAGCTTATGGAAACATTTCAGAGGATGGTTAGCTGCAGCTCTTGGTTACATATTTCAGTATGAGATTTGATTTTTATATATGATTTGATACAGCATGCTTATAAACATCAATAAATCTAGAGAAATGTATATGGAATTAGTGTCTCCATGCCTAGAACAGAAAGTGGTTTTCTTCCAGCTGGGACTTTACACATTTGATGCCATATAAACAAGTGAAAAGAGATGCTTAGTTTGGAGCATGGTTCTTTCTCCCTTGTTCCAGCTTCAGTAGTAAGTCAGTGGCAGATCTGCTTTGCACTGATTCTTTTAAAAGACTCCTCTCAATGCCATTCTTCCTTTATTAGAGTCCCCTCTGCCCTGGCTATCCCGCTCCTTGACACCTGGCAATGCACAGTTGTTTGCCTCAGTTTTACTCAGTCGTTCTGTGTTCCTGCTTTTCTCATGACCCTGCACTTGTTCATGCTCTTCTCATTTCCAAACTAAGCAACATAATTTCCTTACTTGGCCTATGCAAAAGCTACTACATCAACTCCCTCTTACTTCCAGCAAAGACTCGGAATATTTCTGTTATCTTCAGCTTCAGATGCGAAGTGTGTTCTACGCTTCAAGGTCACTTCGCTCTGCCAGTTTATTTACAGGACTTCTATTTTCCATTCACTTCCAAGCACTACTTTCTCGATCTTGAAAGCTCCTTTGGATCGTTCCGTCGCTCCAGTAACGCAGCCCACCCAGGCAGCAGCGCGGTGACAAATCCCTGCGCTCCCGGGGCGGGATGGCGGTGCCGGGCACCGGGACCGGGAATCCCTCGGTGCTGCAGCGCCGCCTGCAGCCCGCACGCACCCGACATATTTTGGGGAGCTTCTCGTCTTTCCGGGCCGTTTGTTGTTATCCACGCCCATGGCGAGTTTCCGTGTGCTCCCAGTCTGAGCAGCGAGGCACAGGTCAGTGCTGGCACCGAGTGTTCCCGGGAAATGCAGCCAGGGCATCGGCTGAGACAAAGTGAAGGGAGCAGGTGGAACAGGTGGGGAGAAGGTGACAGGTCTTGCCAAAGACAAGTCTGCTTCTTCCCAGTTTCTCTGTGCCAAGCAGGGTATTTGGATGCTGTACCACTCAGCTGATGGGGCTGGGGTAGTGTTACACTCATTCAGCTCATCTGATATGCCTTGTGAAATATATTATGAAATTACTTGTTTGCTAAGGTGTGTTTAAGTTCATTTAACCTGTCATAAGGGGAAAACTACATCATCCAAATAAAATGAAGAAAAAAAAATTGATGCATTGCTATTGCCACAATATGATTAGCAGTGATAATCAGCTTTTGTCTTTCTTGCCATAAGAATAAAGTAATAGAAGTTAGGGAAGACCCGTGAGTCATGACTTGGACTTTCCCTCTCCACCCCAGAGTGGCAGAGGTTCCCAATCTGTCTTAACTTTCTTAGAGCCCAGCTATTATTACAGACTCACAACTATGAGCCATTATCCAGAATGAACCATCACATCATCATTACAGAATGCAAATAAAAGTCATTGAGAACTGCATCTCTCTTTAGTTGCAGCTCTGCTTTCCCATTTTATTTGTAAGCTCAGAACTGCCAAATCTCACGCCTGAAGTGCAAGACTCACTCACTTGGTGTCTGTCTCCCACATCATCACTGTGCTCATACCTGGGCATTTGCATCCCCTCTCCCTTGCCATGGGAGTGGGGCCATGCAGGCAGAGGCGAGCACTGGACTTAACAGCAGCTCTGCCACAGGCAGCTGATGGCCCAAAGCTGCTGTGTCCATCATCTGTCCCAAGGGAAACAGCAGGGAACACGCTACAGCATCACTTGACACACCACCTGCCTAGAAAGTGACTGTGTTTCCATGACGTGCTACACAACAATGAGTACAAACCGGGTTTCACAGAGAGCTACTAAAGTGATCTCTGTGAGTGAAGGGTCTCCCCTGCAAAAGAATAAATGGTTGGGATGTAATCTCAAGTAGGAAGCAGGGTGACAGCACTCTTCCAAAACCCTGCAGCAAAACCTCCCCCCAGCCCTCTGCTATGCAGATGTAAGTACAGATATTGCACTCCCTGCTGGGATACTGCATCTGTCTTCCTTATGACTGATTTAATGCCATCCTACAGTTCATGAGTTCCCTTTCCACATTTCTAAGCTAAATATTAAATCCTTTTAATCTCCCTGGATAACTTATTCAGTCTTGTCTCTTCATCTGTCTCTGTTCTTCCTTAAATTTCCGTTTGTATTCTCCACCTCATGTTTTTTATCTTCCACTTTTATCTTGTTCTCTGTCCTGTTCTGCATCACAGTACTGTTCCACATACTTAAGTTGATCTATTGCCTTTGAAATAACAGGCCACAAATATTATAGCTTGTGTATATCATCTCCATTTATGTCTATTTCAGTGTTCCTTTCTGCATTTACAATAATCTTTAGCTAATGAAGGTTTAACCTCCTGAATTCTTTCCAGCTCTTTCTGTTCTATTTATTCTTCTGGGCATTGCTGGATTTGTGTGTTTTTTCTATTTCTAGTTCTTTTCTGATGATCAATTTGGATTGTTTTGAATATTTAGTAATCTGAAGCAATTTCTAATTTTTATTTCAAAGCAATTTTCAGTCTAAGGCTTCAGCGCTGCATGGGCGTACGCTGAATGTGGATTGCCTTTTCCTTCTGGCACCATAGGATCTGAGCAGTTTCAGGGAGGAATTGTCTGTGGCTGATTCAAACCCCTGCTTGCCTTCCAATAGTTCTCCTTGCTTTATCAGTGCCAGGCAGTGTTTATCTTTTCAGCGTAGTTGATCTCTGTCAATTCATATTTTTTAATATACTTTCTCTTAGGCTGTGTTTTAATATCACATTTGATCTTGCTGTATACTCTTTTCCTTCATCACCTTCCTAACAGCACACCCCCTGATTCTTCAAATATTCCCTTTCCTTTTTATCCATTGTGTTTTTCATCACTGCTGTTCCCCCTCCCTTGTTTGGCAGTTTGGGTTGGTTGAAAGATCTTTCAGCATCGTTCATCTTTTGGGTGTGCTGGCTTGGAACCTCGATAAAGCAAAACACCGCTGGCTTACACTTGGCTCCATGTCATGATAAAAATTTATACCTCTTTATATTAAAGATGTGAGAGCACTCCTTGTTCTTTCCTTAAACCAGGTTAGGAAGGCTTTAATGTCAGACTGTACCGCTCAAAAGAAAATGTATTACTGGTTCAGTGGCACTGGCAAACTAGGTTCCTCATTAATCCACTGGGCATGTGAAACAAGGATGAGAACAGCAGTAACAGCCTTGCTTCGGCAATGAGCTGTCTTCCTTTACATGGACTCAGTGGTCTGCTTCTTCCAGAGAGGACCAGTGTGGGAGTCAGTCAGCCCTCAGCTAAGTGTTCCATGGATGTGTGTCCCTGACAAAGTATCCTCAGACTATTTATTTGCTTCAGTTCACTTGAAAAAGAATTAATTCACTACATGATCTCTAGGGTGCAGGTGTTACCATCATGTGCTTATCTGACATGGCCTGCACAGGTTTATCAGAAGCAGATACCAAGATCTGTTCATACTGAGGTCTGTTACTCTGTTTGCACAGCCAATGCAAGGCAAAGCCTGTAAGGAGGAGCTGAGTGGCAGCAGTCCCAGTCAGCTGGTGCTGCAAGCACTGCTTGCAGAGGAACACTCACAGTCTGACTCTTTGAGACAAGCAGCAAAACCATCTTCCCTGGAGTAGCAGGAGTCTTAATGCAGAGATTTCCAGTTGAAATGCCATGGTGTTTGTTACATAGGCAACGAGGTTTGCATCCACATTGGACCCTTTCCATCTCAACATTTCTAAGTCTGCACTTGGAGCTTTGTTAGAACAGACCAATAAATGTTAAGGAACTCCTAGAGGATAAAATATATTTCTTCTTTATTTAGAAGTGGAAACCGTGAAAGATTTTCTAAACAAATGGTTCTTAACATGCCAGGAAGATGCCTGGTAAAGTAGCTGGAAAAATGTTTTCAGTAAACAGCCTGCTGCTTGTCTAAGAGTAACTTCGCAGTGTAAGCTCTGTGTTAATTTCCTGGAGCAGTAGCTCATCTTTATCACTTCAGCATTCCAAAGAGAAATTGTTTCCATTATCTGTCAAAAGAGTTGCTGTACCATTATTACTTTAAATGGCTATTAAGAATTGAACAACCAAGACTTTGGTCAGTGAAATCTGTGCTAGAGATAAAAATTTCCGGCTACATAATTTCTAATCTACACTAGTTGCTGGATTTTGTTTTCTAACTATAAACAAGGATCTTACTCCTTAGAAGTATTTCCACAAGGCAACTGATTCACAGTGTAAAACTGTAGTAGAGAGAGAAAATTATTTTAGCTGTATAAATCTGCAACAGCACATTCAGGAATACAAAAATAGGTTCATTGAAATATTTGAATAGGCACTCTTCCACTGGTGTTTGTAAATGATGAAATGAGTGGAGGCTTAACTGAGACCCACCTGGTAATTTACCAAATGCATGGGATTGAACAATCCTACCACAGCATTTAAAATTTTATCAGACAATTCTGTCGTACAACTCTAAAATTTAAAAAAAACCAAATACAGGCACACACACAAAAAAACCAAAACCAAAATCAACCAACCAAAAAAGAAAAAAAAACAAAACCCAAAACCAACAACAATCACAGAATTTTTTTCCTTCTCTAACTTCTCACTCTTTAATTTGTCCTCACCCTTCAAAAGCTGTGTGGGACATGCAGTATAAGCACTGCCTCTTACGGCACCATGGAGCAATGATGTTTCCACATGAAGCAATGTCTCTGTACCTGTAGCAGGTTTTTTAGTATGCATTTCATCTCTCAATACTGCAGCTTTAATCTTGTCTAATATAGTGCAAGAGCTGCACAACACTATTTGTGGTAATACTGTGCAGAGGTCACCTCTGACATACTTTGATCAAGTATTGAAGGGAAATGGGATTGGTATTGCTCCAGCTGCCCAAGCATGTCGTCTGGAAGCTTAACTGGATGAAGAGAAAATGTGCATCTTCTCTTTTGACAATGAGCTAAAGGAATACTTCACAGACCTGTCATGGCATAAGCCGCTGGCTTGGCTGAGACTGTTGTTCTTACTACAAGGTAAAAAAGAGACAACCCGTCAGTCAGTATATGGAAGCCAAAATCGGAACTGCCATCTGCAAGAGATTTTTTCACTTTCTAAAACATTATGGAGAACACTGACATCGGCATAACTAAGAAAATGTTTAGCTGTTGGAGAGGAGATGGGTTTAAGGCCCTGCAGGAATGCTTTGTGGGTTCCAGGACAGAGATTCCCGAGCCTCATGGATGCTTGGGGCCATGAGGGCTGGAGGGCATGCGGACAGAGCAGAGCCTTGCTCTGCCTGCAGCTGTGCCAGCTCTGCAGTGCTGTCAGGGTCAGGCACAAACCTTCTCTCCTCCAGCAAAGCAAGTGTCAAACACAGGGAGCAGTCGTGGTAAAGTTGCTTTATGGGAGCATTTTTGGTACGTTCATCTTTCAGCTTTTGATAACTTGTGCCTGTTATATCTTCATAAATGGGTTTATGCCACCTTACACGTTCACAAAGTTGGGATTCACTGCTGCATTCGAGTGCACCACATATAATGGAAAGTGAGACAGCAAATACATTCTGTTCTGATTTACCTTGTTCTGCCTGAGAATAAACAAACCTTTTATCTTCAGCTCATGTATTATTACTAAGAAGTTTCAGAAGTATACACGTAAGATTCTAGACTCTGCTGTACTGCACACAACTTCCAGAAATGGTAAAAGATTTAGTGTCTGCTCTGTGTGAGACTTCAAAGAGTGTGTGTTTCTGCTCTGCTTATAAAATGAAATGCTTAGGAACAAATTCCAAATCAGATTTTGAATGTAATTAGATACAAAAAAGAAACAAAATAACTTTGAAGGAGGAGATATTCTAATATTATTAATCTAATAGCTCACTTTATTTGACTGCAATCTTTTTTTTAACCAGTCTGTTCTGTGATATTCAGTGGCATCATGATATCCATATAGTATTATATCCATGTAGTGTTTTCAGAACCCTAATAAGTTAGTTATTTTTCTATATTTAAAAAAAAGGAGTAGTACTGTGAAATGTAACTGGTTAACACAATTGTACTGAGAAATCAAATAAAGTCTGTAAAAATTCATGAAGAATAGGTTATTCTGTAAATTGCATGGCAGGAGGACCTGGAAAAGTGAATAACTTGTAGTTCTAAGGAATAAGCAACCTTTCACCTCTAAGTTTTTTGCTGAAAAGGTAATATATACAGGCATCAAAAGTATCCAGATGCACAGTGTAATAAAGGATAATGCTCAGCTGGAAAAAGAGGCTGCAAAAGTGACACCATGATGTTCTGCAATTGCCTTTCACTGGCAATTTATCAGTTATATGTATAAAAGCCTTGGAAGCTCAGCTTAGGTTATAGGAGGGCATTATTTCCATTTCACGCATCATCGTGACTGATGGAGAATGTAAAGACCAAATTACTTGTGGATGCATCTGCATAACTCCACAGCCTGCAGTGATGCAGCACTGTTTTATCTGTCTGTATAACTCAGGGTGGGTTTGTTTACAAAATAGCCCTGTGGGTTTCATTATTTCATCATGCATCTTTCTTCTGGGGCTCTCTCTGCAGGAGTAAATGGAATAAAATCTACAAAAACCCCCTTGGTTTTACAGTAAAGGCAGTAAAATCACCCTGAAAGTAGATGATCTTCAGAGGTCCCTTCCAACCCTAACAATTCTGTGATTCTGAGGAAGTGCCAGGGGAAAAAAAAAAGATATTCCACTGAATTTGGTGTGAAAAATTCAGTATTAGTTATGCAGAACTAGACAAGTCGTTTAACAAACTACTTTGCTCCAATTTCACCTAATTCTAATTCTCCTCAAAAATGCCTCGGGAAAAGAGAAAAAAAACTAGTAAAATGTGCCTTTCAGTTTTGCTGGCAAAATTCTAGTTTCCGTCCCTTAAGGCTATCTGTAGTTAGTTTTGAGTTCTTTTTTATTTAATTTAGTTTTTGAAGCGAGCCTGTATTGATAAAGAACTGCAGAGCGTGGGTGATGTCACACGCGATTTTAGCTTGCTCCTCCGGTAATTTGCAAATTGACGTGGTTTGTTCTGTGTCTGTCCGTTCCGTCCCCAGGGTCAGCGGACTTTCTCCTTTCATGGGAGACAACGACAACGAAACCCTTGCCAATGTCACCTCAGCAACGTGGGACTTCGACGATGAGGCTTTTGATGAAATCTCTGACGATGCCAAGGACTTTATCAGCAATCTACTAAAGAAAGACATGAAGTAAAGCTGCTGGACTTGCTGCACGTTCTGTGTTTGCATTTAGCTGAAGCTGCCATCCGTGTTTCCCCCCTGTGAATCTCCACAAGGCCGCGGCACCTCTGGCCATACTTTATAAGGAGCTGTGCGTGCCCGCCCGGCTCTGCGTGTGCAGCGCTCTTTATTTCGCTCGCAGGGTGCAGGGGCTGAATGGAGCGTTTGCTTCAATCGCCGGCTCTTTGTGCTCTTCCCTCCCCTCGGGCAAGGGGCACCCGGGGCTTTTATGCGGCCACTCTGATCGCCACTGTTTCGTGACACGCATTTCTGCATGACACGTTCTGTCTTGCTCTGAATGGGTTGCAGTTTTGCCGTGTGTCGCTTTTAAGTGTGGCAGCTCTGAGTAGGCAGATTCCCTATAAATGTAGTAATTGGGCAAGGAAAACAAAATCAGCGTTGGAAGCCCTGTTTGCAGAAGTGTCTGAACAAACCAAGGAAAGGAAACGTACATCTTCCAATGAGTTTGCAATTGAATGGATGGAGAACAGAGGGTTATTTATCTGTGCAGCCTGAGCAAAGTGAAGAATGGGTGTGGCAAGAGATTAGGACATTTCTGTTTCATTAGATGTTCAGGAGGTTATTAAGTGGTGGGATGGGGAATCTCTGTAAGTAAAGGAAATGAGATCTGGGGCGAAGCTCTGCCAGCATGAAGCAGCTGAATCATTGCCACTGTGGCTCTGCTGTATGTGTTCCATGCCTAAAACATGGCTTTTGTTTTAAAATGTTTTATTAACACTTAAAAATACACAGTTTTCTCTCAAAAAGATCTACAGAAATTGTGAAAGTGAGTTTAAGAAGTTAGAATGGCTGGGAAAGCAGAGCCATGTGATCTTTGTTGCGAAATTTAGGAAACAGAAAAATCAGCTCCCAGTAAAGAGAGCACAAAATAATGTTACAGCAGGTAGGTTGCTCTTTTGCTATTAGCAACACTGACTGGTCTTTTTATACAAAAACAGGAGTCGCTTAAATTGTACTCAATGTCTTCAGCATCCCTGGCTGCAAAAAGACACCAAAAACATGGAAGCCAAAAAACTTTCCAAAGATAGGATGAAGAAATATATGGCCAGAAGAAAATGGCAGGTAATGAAGAGGACATGAAATTGGGCTGGATATGCTAATAAGTCTCTTTATTTTTAATATTTATGATTCTGGGGAACATGTCACACCAGGAGGTTTCTGCTGCTGTCGAAAGCTCTGGCATGGCCAGGGTGGGAATGCAGGAGAGCAGGTCTGGTTCCTGCAGCTGGGCAGTAGGAGGGTGCACAGCTGCATGTGGATTACACAGGATGGTCCCATTTCAGGCTACTAAAAGGCATATGAGCTCAAGTATAGTTTTTCCCACTCTTCTCGGGGTATGCCTCTCTCTCTTCCCTGCCCTCTCCATGCCACTGAGGGCTGGAGGATTGTGTAATTCTTAACAAACCTGAACATTTCAGGTAAAACTGATCTGCCTAGCCTCCCTAAAGGTACCTTATTTTATGGCAGTTTCATTCTACTGTCTTGTTGGAACCCCAAGCTTCCCATGGATTCAATCAGATTTGTTTAATAATTTCCTTTAACATATTCAGTCTCCATATCTTCTTTTTTCCTAATGCTGGAACTGGAGTAGCAGGTCCATCTGTGCCACACTGATAGCTACAGGAGTTGCTGTGTGAAATCCTGGATCCTTTTGAGTAGCCTACAAAATATTAATTTATGTAAATCTATCTTATATTCCCTCTTACGTTCTGCTGTATGTATTTCTTGAAGCTCATGCAATACAAGTGTCCGTACTACAGCCCTCATAGTTTGAGCATATTTTAGTAGCCTGGTGGTTGATCCTCGATCCTGTCAGAGGTCTGCTGCCATCATGCAGATGGTGGTTTCTCATTCATTTCATATCAGCTCATTATCCATATTGGATGAAATTCAGCCCAGCCCAGAAGGCTGTGGAGAGAGGCGTCCCCCACCAGAGTTCAGCTCCAGTTACACAGGACAGGGCTTCTCTGCTGGCCTCCTCTCGCACTGTGCTTTTTATCCGCAGCTAACAGAGACATTCATTTAGGTATGAGTTCATCAGGGGAAGTTTATATCTGCAACTAAATTTGGTAATTCAGTCCAGCCTGCTCTGTCTCTCCTAGAACAACAGAGCTATATATAAGCAGTTTGTCCGCCAATTCCAGTGAGGTTTGCAGAGATCCCAGATAATTTGTCCGAAGCACGACTGTTGCAGAAAATCACATGCCTGTTGGATTGGATTGATCAGAAGCCTTTTCTGTTATGTCTTAGAAAACAGGCCATGCTGTCCGAGCAATAGGAAGACTGTCGTCCATGGCAATGATTTCTGGTATGAGTGGGAGGAAAGCCTCTGGGAGCTCGCCTACCAGCCCTATAAATGCAGACAAAGCAGAGAATGAAGGTAAGGAATTTTTCTGCCCCATATTTTTACCTGTCTCTGAATCAGTCTTACTAAAACTTTTAGTGAATTGCTAGAGACCAATCATCAAGTTGGATATTCCTGTGCTCTCTCTCTCTCTGTTTTCATCTTCCTATTTTTTAAAGAAATCTGTCAAAAATTCACTATTCTTATATTGTCCTGCTACTCAAAATGCCACAGTATAAGCACAGGCAGTAAACTCTTTTCTTTTTAAAGCCAAAGAATTAAAGCAGATTTGTCAGCTGCACTTTCTCCGAGTTTGGGAATGCATGTTTATACAAAGATGACATTGATGTATTCCCTTCTCATGCAAGCAAGCAAGCAAGCAATAAAGTATTAACACTTGCTGTAGTCATGGCACAGACCCTGCATTAACCATGCTCCTCAGACAGGGCATTTAAGGAAATGTCTGCATTAGTCCCCTATGTCCCCAGGTGAAATGTGGATTTGTGGTGTGCAACAGTCAGAGGTGCAAATGTTTCACACTACTGAAAATCAAGCAAGTAATTTTGACAAATCCACAGACTGTGGGCCTGATATAAGTGGAGCTGGTTTATCCCTCTGACTAGCAAAAGTCCAGGTTTGGTTAGAAACAAATTCAAGGGGAAATAGGATTTGTAGGTTGGTGGCCCTGCATGCCCATTTCTTTCTATTTATGGCCTGAATCCTCGTCCAGCTGCAAAAGATTGGCACAAAGTTAAGCAGCCAACATCCTTGCTATCCCATTAGTCTGACAGAATTAAGTGAAATAGAAGATGCTTTCATTACCATCTGGTAATTAGAAACTAAAATACATCTTTTGAGAACACACCCTGTAAAATTGTTCACTACCTCTTTGCTCTCCTCCAGATGCTTTCCTCGAAGAAGTGGCTGAAGAAAAGCCCCACGTAAAGCCATATTTTACTAAAAAAATCCTTGACATGGAAGTTGTGGAAGGAAGTGCTGCTAGATTTGACTGCAAAATTGAAGGTACTTTGAATAAGCATGTCTGTTTCTTTCTTTCCCCTTTTGTCAGCTTTCTGCACTGGGCAGTTGTTTCACTTTTTCAATTTTTTCTTCTGTATTGTTGTTGAGTTGGTGCCATTTTGCTTTACCAATATCTGCACATCACAGCACAAATATGTTGCAATAACAGAAATTATTTGGAGCTTGCCATAGAACAGAAGTCTCCAGGAGTCCACGTGTGAATCGCTAATTTAGAATAGCAAGTCATATGATTTTTGAGGGCAGAAACAGTAAAAGCAAGATGCAAAGTAGAACCATAAATTCCAAGAGTATACTCTTAGAGAGTGCTATCCAGAGACCAAGAATTAGTAGGAGGTCAGTTGTCTAAAATGACAGACCAGTTTCAGGTCACCTCAAGATAACTTTAAGCTATATGTACATTTTATTAAAGGCAAACAAGTCCTTAACAGTATATTCATGAGAAGTAAAGATAATATTCTTGTGCTGGTCACATGAGTCACATCTAGAAAATAATTGATTGGGTTTTTTTAACTTAAGAGTTCAAGAAAGAAAATTCAGACTGGAATATGCAAAGTGTAAGTTTATGAGAAGATACTTAAGGACCGTGGGCTTGGTCAGCCCAAAAGTCTGAAGGCCAAGACCACTGGCAGTTCTACTGCAATGAGATTGAACCTTGTGTATCTCAGCTGTGAATGAAAACTAGAAATTTGGAAAGAAGAGCTGTGAAAACAAAATGGGTAGAGTCAGTACCATCCTGCATGTGTACAAGTTAATTTATAACCTTAAAATGAGGTTCAGAAACTGCCTCATGGACCTTCTCCTTGTTTGTTTCTGTGCTCCCAAACTTTCCCTGCCTGTTTCCTACCTCACAGTGGAGATGTGAGGATGGATTATTATTGCTGATGGATGCTCAGTGTGAGGGGTACTGCATGGAATAAAACAGATAGATGTACCACAACTGACATTCCAAACTTTGCAGTGTATTGCTGTAATGTTTGCTGAGTATTAGGGATTCCTGCACTTTATTTCTGCTCAGTGGGAAGTTATCCTCCCATCACAGTCCAGAACTTGGCTGAGACCACAAACCTTCAATTTGTTACAGCAGCCAAGAGTACTGTATAAGGGATTGTTCTGCAGCAGGCATTGTACAGTGCTGCTCTGGAGGCTTAGCAGAGCTGTTTCCTTCACAAAAGGCTTGAAACTCCTGTTGAGATGTCCAATCAAAATGCTTTTCTTAGACTTCCTCACTTACCCTAACAAACAGAAAATGAGACTGCAATGCACAGGATAGGCTATACATTGAAATTCTAAATCTCAGTGTTGGGAGCTGTTGTTTCCAGAGAAGCTGCAGTGTAACGTGAGCCTCAGATGCACTGTCAGGCGTCCCCCGCTGGCTGATGGCTACAGCACACAAAAAGCTGTCTGCAGGCACTGCTAAAGGACTGGAAGGAGGAATCCAGCGAGTACCGCAGCGCTCACTTGCAGATTTTGCTATACATAAAAAATTGTTTCAGGTAGATGTGAAGTAAAAGAGCTTCACATCATCTACATTTATTTTACATAGAACTCAAAGAAATATTTGTCTATCAACACAATGGCACGTCCATACTCAGGAATTAGAGCGTAAGGTAATTAGCGCTGAGTTAATGCTCGTTTATTGCAGTCGCTGTTCTCTCTCCGCTCTTCCAGGCTATCCCGACCCTGAGGTGATGTGGTTCAAGGATGATCAGCCTGTCAAGGAGTCCCGTCACTTCCAGATAGATTATGATGAGGAAGGGAACTGTTCTTTGACTATTTCTGAAGTATGTGGGGACGATGATGCCAAATACACCTGCAAAGCTGTTAACAGCCTTGGGGAAGCCACGTGCACCGCAGAGCTCCTTGTGGAAACAATGGGAAAAGAAGGAGAGGGAGAAGGAGAAGAAGAAGATGAAGAGGAGGAAGAATGAAACAAGGCTAAAAAAAAAAGAAAAAATATATTTAAAGACTCTCCTTATAAGGCTCAGAAAACCAAGTTATCAAAAGCACCTTGTGTGAAACGTAGGTCTTTGGGGGGTTGTTATTTCAGCATGATCAGTTGATACCTGTTAGCTTTATGTATGGGCATTACTTCAAACCAGCAGGCATTTTTAAGTTGCTAGCATGATTGGATTGACTTTAAGCAAGCCATCAACTACGTTGCCCAGACTACTTTTAAAATCATACGTATGGAAACCAAGTTATAGTCTGAACATCTTAAAGAAAAATAGTCTTTTTACTGAGCTTATTGCTCTTCATCATCACTTTTCTCAGCCAAAACTGCAGCTAAGTTGGCTCCCCAAGATCTACTTTAAAGGAATCGTTGGCCAGACATGCAGTGAATCTCTCCAGTCCTAAGGAATAGGCCACTCCCTGGGCTGTATCTTCTGTAAGGGAAGGTTTGACCCAGCCAGCACTGCAATTTGTATGTTGGCAAGGTTCATTTCTCATTTGCTTTAAGCAGAGTCTCACAGTGCAAACTTCAGACACGTTTACTGCCTCTGTCAGTGAGCTGTTAGTGCCCTTGTATTACTGGCTAACATTAAACATCCAGGTGGTTTCCTGAGATACTCCTGATCTTGCTTTTAGCCAGCTGGTCCCACTTTGTCATCTTTCCCTTATGGAGCCTGTCACTTCAGTGCAGTTGCAGCTGCCTACTTAAGAAACAGACTGAAAACACAAAGACTGAGAATATTTTCTGTGTTTCTGGTCAGTCTAATAAAGACTTATGATTCATATATATGCTGCTGTGAAAAAACAGGTTATTGCACAATCAGTGATTTCTCTGTGCATGTGTGTGAATGGAATCCCTGGTTAGTTAAAGTTTTACTTGCATTTATTTGGCAATTGCAAAACAGATTTCAACTGATGATAAGCTGGAAACTCCCACAGATTTTTCGAGTAGCCAAAAAAAATAGCCTGGATTACAAACTCCTCTATTCTTAGCAATTTCCAAAGAATCTTAACCTATATAGGACCTATTTCTACCTTATGAGCTTGACTGTCTTGTTTTTGTCTTGAACCTGCACCAGTAAGGCTGTTGCGTTTTTTAAAAATGCAGAAAAACAAAACAAATAATCCAAACCCCATTTTTTTCTCAGAAATGGTTAATGCACTCAGACTTAGTAACTTTGCTTTCCTTTCACAGTATTGGCACCTTTTAAATTTTTTTTTGTTGTTGTTCAAAGGTAATATCAGAGGCTGCAAGGTGATTATGCATAATCCAAAACCAGTGTGTCTTATATCTATGTATCATTCCAAAAGTGATTCTTTTTCTTTTCCACTTTTTGTGTGTAAAGTGCAACCATTTGCATTTCAAAGGTTACCTCTTTTAAAAAAAGACATTACCTTAAATCCTCACCATTAAGTAGTCAGTGTACTTTAATACAGGTGTGTACATTAACAACCTTAGGTTGTTTGATATTACCTAGTTGCGTATGTGTTTCATATGATTTGCTCTTCTACATTCAAAGCTCAACTAATGTGGATGACACGATGGTTTGTAACTGCTTTACTCTTTGTTGCTAAATTCAGATTGCCAGCATGTCTTTTCTTTTCGATAAAAACCTCTTGTTATACTAAACACAATATTGCCACAATTCCTTATACAGAAAGGTTTTGAATCTGATTTAGAGCATACAGAGCTTTCCTCACTTTTTTTTTTTTTTAATGTTTTAGGCAACAACGGGGTGTATTTTGTACCTTAATAAAAATATGCTGATGTTCTCCCTGTTTGTTAAACCATCAGAATTGCAAAGATGAGACTGCTACGGCTGTAGTTACTCACGGTTCCTAAATAAATACTACCACAAAGCACACTCCTTGTATGCTCTATTGCAGCGGCACCGCGTTCACCTTGGCCAGGCCTCTCCTCCTGCCCCGGAGAGCTGCTGGGCACACAAACCCATCAGGTGGCACCAGTGAAGACCCCCTGCTGTCTGTGGGGCTGCTGCCCTTCTCCTGCCCCGGCAGCAGGCTCGTGATGTGCGAAGGCTGCTCTGCCCCAGTGCTACCAGCTACAGCCTGGGGCTGGCTCTCGTGGCCTTGTGCTCTGCCATGTCTCCAGCATCATCACAGGCCTCAGTGGGAATGTGGATGGGGCACCAGAGAGGCTCTGGGTTTGTTTTACAGTTGGGAATTCCCTTATGGTGGGGAAATGTAGAGTTCTGAAAGACTGTAGGAGGAACAGAGAAAAAAAATCAGTGAAGTCTCAATGTAGATATGGACTTACACCAATGTTTCTAAAAATTGCAAAGACAGAGATAAAGACAAATCTGTGTGTGCTGCCTTTATGCAGACTTCTCCTAATACGCAGCCCAAGTCACCACGGACCACACAGGACCATACAGAAACTCCTTAAAGCAAAGATTGTGCAAACACCCTGCTTGTTGCAACGTGTTTCTTGAGCAAATCTTCAGTCCTTCAAACCAGCATCTTTGCAAGGTGTGCCCCACTGTCTTGTGAATGTACCTGGCTTTGTTCAGTGACTGCTGGTTTCCATCCAGGCAGGCACATGCATGAAGCAGGAGAAGGTCTGGCTCTGTTGGGCTGCTCTGTTAGCACAGCAAGGTCTGTGGATGCACGGACTGGGTATCAAAACCCACAGACTCAGTATTGGTGTTCTTGCACAGATCTTTCCCTCCCTCTCCTCCTTTTACTAGTCCTTTTGTGTTCCACAGGCTATAAACTGCCTATTTTTCTTTTGCCCCAAGGATATTCCAAGGAGTTTATCATCTCCCTGTAGCTTCCTATTAACATCCATTCTAGTCTGCAGGAAACAATGACCTCTACTTCCAAAATTATGTGACACGCATCTAATTCAGCTCTGAGCAATTGACTCCAAGCTGTATTTGACCTTGAATTCTTTGGGGTTTTTTTGAAGAACAGAAGTCTATTCCACTGAAGAAAGATAATTTTATGTACTTGAAACCCTGTCTCATTTTGCCATCCATGGTCTAATAAAAGGCATTACCTCTTTCTATAAACCTTGTCTTGCTTGTATAATGTTTGCAGAAATCCACTCTTGGGGTGTCATAGGGCTGAAACCCCAATAGCAGAGGTTATGCAAGACACTGGTAGTGCCCAAGGTGGACACTTAATTCTCCTTGTATTTCTTTTGTATGACATTCAGTCTTCTCAAGAGACATGGAGAATTTGGGACTGGCTGCTGTTTTTCACTACTCGTGTTTCTGGATTTCCAGAAACTTAATTTACTTAATGACTGTCCTGTCCAATCTCCCAAGCATCCTGTGCACATTTCTGTTTGATAAGGAGATCTTTGCTAATTGCATGCGTGGCATGCAGATGGCTGGGTCCCTGCTTCCCTTTGCTGACAAGGAAGACAGCACTGGACTGCACAGCCCTCTCCTCTGCAGTGACTGTCAGGCTTTGAAAACAGAGACTGTTTTTTTTTTTACTTGCATACATGAATAATGAATGATTTGTTCCTCTAAAATTTCTTGGTATATTTATTGAAACATTGCTCTAAAGCATAGCTGTTTGAAAATGGAATCCTCATAAATCATCTTTGCATTTTGAGCCCGATTGTCTGGAAGAAATGTGCACATGAATTTAATAGGCCACAGAAATGCTCATGCGGAAGCAGAACTTTCTGAGATGTGGGGTGAGGCTTATGCGGTTATTCCGCACTGCTCATAAAGGGACTGCACCATGACATGCATGGGAAATAAACCGAGAGACGTTTATGGGAGCGGAGAAGTAACTCCACAACATGTTTACAATTTCTGTACAGGAGAAAAAATAAAAATTCTTCCATCGTGGCTGTTAAGAAAGGCAGTTCTGACTGCCCTGATGAGGATGCTTCTTTGCTGGTAAAGTAATGCTTTCCAGGCAGGCTTTTGCTCTTGTAGAGAGCTTCAGCAGGAACTGAGTTATAACTCCTTATTCACACAGGATCACAGAATTGTTAGGGTGGGAAGGGACCTCTGGAGCATCCCGTCCAACCCCCTGTCAAGGCAGGGTCACCGGAGCAGGTGACACAGCAACGCGTCCAGGTGGGTTTGGGATGTATCCAGAGAAGGAAACTCCACGACCCCTCTGGGCAGCCTGTCCCAATGTTCTGCACCCTCAATGTAAAGAAGTTAGTCCTCATGTTGAGGTGAAACTTCTTGTGTTTGTTTATGGCCATTGCTTCCTCATGTTGAGGTGAAACTTCTTGTGTTTGTTTATGGCCATTGCTCCTCACTCTGTCGCTGAGCCCCACCGAAAAGTCTGGCACCATCCTCTTGACACCCGCCTTTGAGATATTTATGTGCATTAATGGAGATCGCCTCTTAGTCTTCTCTCCTCTGAACTATATTATAAAAGTAATGAAAACCTATGAGATATTCCAAAAATAACCTTACCAACTAACGCTATTAATGTCTCTAAGGACAAGGCAGACCTATTTCTCCCTATAGAGGGGCGTTCTGAACCAGCCCTAAAAGGCGAGCTAACAGGTCCCCGGGCGGGAACTGCTCCCGGACTCCGGCTCGGCCGTGCCCGGTGCGAGGGGCGCGGGCGGTCCCCGCGGCTGCGCGGAGCTGTCCCTGCCCGGCCCGGGGGAAGTCCCGCCCCGCGCCCGCCGAGCGCCGGCAGCGGGCGGGGCGCGGGAGCCGCGAGATGGCGGCGGCTGGGAGCGGCGGGAGCCGGGCGGACAACGGCTACGGCGGGCAGCAGGCGCGGCGCAGGAAGGGCCCGGGCGCGCTGGCCACGGGCTACCTTGTTATCTACAACGTGGTGATGACGGCGGGGTAAGGACCGGGCGGGGCCGCTCGCGGGGCTCTCCGGCCGGGACCGCCGCCGGGGCGCGGGGCTGCCCTCGGCCGAGCTGCGGCCGCGGGTGGGTCCGGCGGGGCGGGGCAGGGCGGCTGAGGGTCCGGGCGGAGAGCAGCGGCCTCTCCAGCCGCCGTGCCCGCGCTCCCGTCCGCCCCGAGCCCATGCGGCTGCACCGCCCGGCTGCCGGGTCCGGGCGCTTGGCTGTGCCCCGTGCCCCCGTGCTGTCGGTGGCCCTGCCTTGCGCTTTGGATAACGCTAAATCGCACAGCCGGCCCCTCGCTCGCCGCTCCTCGCGCTGCAGGGGGCTCCTGCACGTACGGGCACAGCTGGCTCCCGCTGTCCCCGCTCTCCACCGTGCACTGTGACCATAATCCAGGCTGGGTGCCCGGGGGTCCCCCGGAGCCGGTCCCTGTGCGGCCCCTGCCCAGCCTGTGCCAGGCCTCAGCAGCTCCTGGCCCGGTGTGACCCCTCAGCACTGCCCGGCCCCCTCCGCGGCTTGGCCTCTTTCACGTGCCCCTTCCAGAAGGAGTTCTGCACAGCAGCGCAAGTGCGTGTTCCCTGGGAACTGCCGTGTTTTATAACTGATACCTTAATTTGCTCTGCAGCAATTGTCACATCCAGGTGGCTGTAGATTCCTTGCATCACCATGTCTATGGTGTAGGTTCCAGCAGTTTTCAGTAGAGAGGTGACCCTAAATACAGGGAATTTATCCACAGCAATAGTTAAAGGCAAAGGTCTTGAGCCCTGCAAGATTTCTCTATAAATCCTTCAGCTGCTCTGTAATTCGAGCTTGAAGGCTGCTGTTGGGACATGTGAGCTCCTGGACCAGCTTGGTGCTCTGCCCTTGCCCTGCAGAGTGCAAACTGGGGCCAATTGGGGCTGCTCAGGTATGTTCTTGGGCATAAAAATTAAAATAGTGACAACTGGGAACTCTCAAGAGAAAGTAGACTTTTTAATTTTTTTTTTTTTTAATGTGGCTGTGGTGTCTCATTGGAATCCAGATACAAATAACACCATCTTTTGAAAGATTGAGGATATCTGGGTGGGAGGAGAAAAGAGCCTTTAAAATGGATCCCAATGGGCATGTTTTCTGCTAGATAAACCCTGGCGGGTGAGGAGTTGAGCAAAGAGAATAGTGTCATGTTTGAGGAGAAGGTTAGTGTAGAATTAATAGAGATACTATTTACTTCAATAAGGCAGGTGGACATGAAGATTCTTGTCTTTCCTGGTGACGATGCTATTTCAGCTTACAAGATATTTACACTTGTGTGGAACAAAGGTAGGGGAGCAGGGAGAGCTCAGTTCTTGTGAGGTGCTTGGTACACCTGTTACCCAACAGTTGAGTTACTGTGAAATGTTACTAAGCAGGCTTATGGCTCCATAGGATATTTGCAGGGTATTTCACTCAGAGGGCAATGATAATTACTCACCAGTTTGATTTAAGTAATCTGTTGTTTCAGAAATAATTACATGAGTAATACAGCACATTGTAGACAGTCAGGAGGGCTTTTCAGTTTTGTTGTGGTGTCCCTGCACTGTGGTAATAAGTTCACCTCTCTGAGCTCTTCAAAGTAGTAAAAGTATTTCCCTGCTTATTTTGCTGCTCATATGCAATTCACTTGTGTTCATAAAAGATCTAAAAAACCTGAGAGGGAACCTGTGGTATAAATGGAAAGTTTTCTTCATGGTCATGAACTTTTTGTCATGGCAGGCAAGCTCCTGAGCGTGGGAAATTTCTTTTTTTTCAAAAGAACAAGCTAAAAAAATTCAAGTGCTAGAAGCTCAGAAATAAATAACATAAACCTCTATTTGGCTTTCTGTTGTCATGTAAATCTTGATCATGATGTTACCCATTTTCTTGATTTACACCAAGCCTCCTAGAAAATTCCGCTCTTGGGTGGGATGTGATTTATGGTGCTCTAATATGAGCTGCTTTTTTCTGGATGTGTTTGTGAATAGATGATTTTTGCAGTTTGGGGAGTTGCCATAGGAGTTCTGTGATCATGATGATATCTCTGTGTTGTCTCTCACTTTTCTTTTGGGGTAGGTCACCGAGGGCTCTGACTTCATTTGTCTTCAAATGAGTGAGGAGTTTCGCTTCCCCTGGACACTGCTGAAATTCCATAATATACAAGGTCCAGCTTAGGAAAAAAGCTCAATTTGTTTCTTATTATGAAACCTTTTAAAAAGGTAGTTTTTCTGGAGCTGGTTGATGGAAGCTCAGTTGTTCAGATGAAAAGATCAAAAGATTGATACACAGCTGGTGGCAGTGATTATTTACTGACCCCATGTCAGTCAGAGTGCTCAGACTTAGTTTCTCAGACTGCACTGCCTTGGAAAGAGAATTGTGGAAAGAAAAAAAACAAAAAAATTCAAGGTGCCCAGATGATGAAGTGATGCTGTAAAAGCACGGGGGATTTTTTTGAAGTGGTCTGTTTGGTTTGCAAAAGGCTTATAAACAGAAGCACACAGCAATATTGTTGTTCAATAAATAGGTACTAAAGTAAATGTTTTAAAACCATAGTTGCCTTAACTATTAACTTTATTTAAAATGGATCAAGTAACAGTTGAAAAATCTCAGCATAGCTACTGTATCTACTTTTTATTTATCTTGACTTAGCTAAAGAAAAGACAACTGATTCCAAAAATAATAGATCTTACTTCTAGTTTTATGCTGCAGTGCATGTAGTGTGTGGATTCCTAGTAATACAGTGGTTTTTACAAGAGCACAACAGTAGAAAAAGCTTGTGCACCTGTGGATCCCTGACTGGAGCTGCATGCACTTACCATTTGGTTCATGTCTGGGTGATTTCTTTCAGAAATGGGATCAACATGGCACAACGGGGAATAACCAGTGCTGCAGCTGGTTCTCAGCTGTACTTGCTCAGGTTTTATTGCCCACGGTTCAAAGCATTAAGCTGCAGAAAGCCCTGCATCTTGCTTCTCTTTTGTTCAGCCAGACTTTTCCCATCACAGTGTGAAGCTGTATAGTCATGCCTGACCTGGCATGGGAAGCTCATTCTGGAGGCATAGATGCAGCATAGAAATTATTTTTCCTAAAAACTGTGTTTGGCCAAAATCACTAAATAGGGCTGGGTGGGGAGAGAGGGCATGTTGTTAGAGCTGAGTGTAAATGTTAGATAAGCTGCTTTAAAAGGTGATTATGTTTCTTATTTTTAGTCAAGTGCTGTAACTGACTAGTACTTCTGGGTATAAGTAGCTGCTGGTGGTATAAACAATGCATTTAAAAAGGATTTCACTCGAGATCAATGGTAATGTAATAGCTCTTGAATTTGCAAGGATTTATGTTAATCAGTGTCAGCAAAGAGTGTTCTGGGTTATGAGTTTCATTGTCCATGTCTTCAGTGAGTGGTTGTTGAGAGTCAAAGTACACTTCTTCCTTGCAGATGCACTCACTGCATAGCTCTGCTGTATTCTCTTGCATAAATGTTGCAGAACCTCGGTAAACTTTGCATAAGAAAATGCCTTTTTGTGACCTGTGAGAGAGTCAAGGGAGTTAACCTAAGGACCCGAGCACGAAGCTTGTCTATCAAGTCTGACCAACTGAAAGTAAAAAAACTCAGTGTGTGCAGTATTCATTTTTCTTATTCTGGATTAATCAAGGAATGTAATAGTCCAGTTTGGAGTTTACCGACAGCACAGCAGTAATTTAATGAAATGTAACTCCAGCTGGGCTATCAGGTAGAGTTCAGTGCGTAGGTCACAGAAAGCTTAGCTTTCATGAGACAGTGGTGCCTTTTGCTGCCCTTTTAACCTTCTTGCCAAGTTCCACTTTCAGCTGATAGTCCTTGGTTTCACCTTCTCCTGTTCCACTTTCTCTAGTCTTAGAGGATGAAGAACTGTTTAAGAAATCACAGAAGCAGGACAGAGGTACTAAAAGCTTCAGCACTAGCTAGGCTCAGCTTTTCATTTTGTGTGGATTAATGCTCTGATCTGTATCAAATGCTTTTTGAAGGATAGTAAATGGAATGGAAAGTACAGTCTTGCTGGAGTCAGTGATCTGGCACGAGGGTGGAGGTGAGCAAAAGGCTGGAGTTCCTCTGGAAGCCATGGGATTTACCAGTCTCAGTTCAGGTGAGAACAGTTGGCAGGCGCAACCAAGAACTGGCATCTTGTGCAACTGGAGAAGTTGCTCAATTCAGCAGAGTTTCTCAACAGACATGGAAGATCAGGAAAAACAGAGAAACTCAACAGATAAGAACAAGACAGTGTCAACCTGCTCTGATTTCCTGTTCCAAAGAAGAAGCAGTAGGTGTTGCAGGGGAGAATCACTAATGCTGTAGTGCTTACTGGTTTATTCTACACTGGAGTCCAAATACAAAAGGAATCTGATTAATTCTTTGTAAACAGCAATTACTTGGCAAATGTTTGTCCTTCGGTTTCACAAAACAGCTTTAACTGAAATAACTTGTCACTCTGAAAAAAAGGGAGCGCTTGTTTCTCTCCTGTTTATCTTCCCTACTCCCCCTGCTTTTCTTTGGTTCTTGTCTTCGAGAAGTTGATGCAGAAATTAATTAGCTTTCCTTCAGTTCTGCTAATAGATTTTGTTGCAAACACAAACTTGGATGCCAGAATTACTTATTGTTGAAAAATCTGAACTTCACTGTATTTCAAACAATTGCTACATTTGAGATAATATGTGCACATACTTTGCAATACCCAAGCTAATGTGGTACTTCTAAGACTCTAATATGCTGTAAATGAAGGGAATTTCTTCATCATCCCTGTTACAAAACCACAGCTACACACATTTTTCCAAAGGGTAAAAACTATTGCATAGTTAGTGGGCTTGCTACATGACTACACACTGAGGTGAATTGTTAGCAGGGACACAGTGATTTACACGAGGGGTTTGGAGGGAGATGGAGGTAAAGTAGGATGGCATTAAGAGTAGCTGAGAGTGAGACAGCCAGGATGAGCCTGTCAGTGAAAAGTTTGGGAGCCCTCGTTAAGGATTCTCCTTGACCAACCAACCCACCCCTTCTCCCCATGTTTGCCAAAAGCAATTTGAAACTAAAGGTAACTAAAGGTGCTACTTTCAAATGAAAGACTGTTTGACCAGGGTTGTAACTCACCTTGGGTTTGTGGCTTGTCATAGACTTGACTGAAGAATTTCTGATGTTGTGGGCAAGCACCAGCTCTGGACAGCTGTGGTAGTGAAAGTTTCATCAGCGAGGAACAAAAATATTTAGGTTTGTATAATTTACCTGAGGGGAAAATCAGCAGGGCTAACAGGTTACATTGTTCACGTACAGTTGTAGTTATATGGGCACTACTTACACAGGCTTAGACTGATTTGTTGGTTAAAAAGGAAAACTGGGATGGGAATGGCCATGCTGCCTTCAAGGCTTTAGCAGGCTCAGTTTCCTTGCAGTTATTTATCTGTAACTATTTCTCATGTGATGTTTCTCATGTGATGCTACCAACTAAGCTGGATGACTTCTCATAAAGTCTAGGGGTTTACTTTGAACTGAAATGTTAAAATCAATGCCTTCTGAATCTTATGTCACGCTGCTGTAAGTTGGTAAGAGATCTCTGACTAGCTGTCCAGGGTTTTCTGCTTAAACAAAATGTGATGCCAATCTGCCATGAAAACATTCCATAACTAAATTAAATAGGGCACACTGAAAAATAAACGGAGACATTAGAGATACTGGTACCACACTGGTGCTGAAAAATGCTTAAAAATGCATCATCTTTCATTTGGATAAATTAGTAGAAGGTGCAAGTATTTAACATTTCCAGTGTTGTAGAGTTAGTGTATTTCAGGACAGTTCTGCCTGTCGCTTTCTCAGATATCGAAAGAGGGATTAAAGATTTCTTTGTATTTATGCTTTGCTTGATGTCTCCTTTTTTCTCTTTCAGGTGGCTTGTTATTGCAGTTGGTCTAGTTCGGGCATATCTGGCTAAAGGCAGCTACCACAGCCTTTACTATTCAATAGAAAAGCCCCTGAAATTCTTCCAGACTGGAGCTTTGCTTGAGGTGGGTGTAGTCCTATTCCCTGGCATTATGAATATTTGCATGAATATCTTGTATTCATGTATTGTTGTATTTCTTACATTTACTTTAATTCTACTGAACATCTCGCACAAAAGCTGAATTTTCCTTTTAGCAAGTGGTGAGGGAGTTTTACTGTCTGCTGTTTAGCTTGGGCAGCAGAGCTAAATATTAATCATTGAAATGCAAATACTGAATCTTAAGCTCTTGTAACAGAACTAAATGTGTGTCTGAATTGCTTAATTTGAAATGTTAGTGATTTGAATTTTTCTTTTTGTTCTAGATTCTGCACTGTGCACTTGGTAAGCTTGCAAATTTTCAGTTTATTATTTTTATAGAAGACTGCACTTTTAGCAATATATTAGCAAGAAAAATGTTACAGTCTGTGAATTGCCAAATTTAATTCCTGCATAACTTACTAATTTTTTTTGAAATACATTCCAGTTTTCTACTCCCTAATTTGTGAAGTCACAAAACAGTAAAACTGTGCTTCAGCTCCTATCTGAATGTTCACTAGCCACTATTTAAAGAGTAAGAAGGCATTGAGGTTCCTAAAGCTGCAACTCCAAACTTGCTGTTTTTCATCATCATCCAGACAGTCCCCGTACCAGAGGGGGCATTAGATTGTAGGTTCATAGTGAATTCCTGTGGGGTGTTTTAATAACCAAGTGAGGCAGTGGGGAGAGCTCAAACTCGTGCACAGGAATGTGTCAGCAGAGGGCAGTCTGGTTCTGTCGTTGATGAAGTAGTTCTGACCCTCCTGAATCATCCAGTTACTCTGAACACGCCTTAAAAAGGCGGTTTGTAAACTGTGCACCGATCATCCCAAGAAATGAATGATCATATACACCTCAAATTAATGTAAAGGCTTGTGTGTATCATCTATTTACCTGTGTTGCCAAGGCAGTCCTTCCAATGCTGTTTTATTTTACTAAATCTCAATTACGGTTTTTTTCCAGAATAAACCATACTTCTAAAAAAAATTTGTCAAAAATTAATATTAAAACGTGCCAACTTTAAGGTCTTATTTAACAAGTGGCAAGAAGGGAAAGTTAAATCTTGGAACACTGGACAGAAAACCTTGCAGATAAAATGCTGTTTTTACCATCCTAAATTCATAATGCTCTGCTATTTTCTTGACCTAAACTGGTATGCAGACACCAGTGTTTACTAGTACTAAATCTAAGTATGTAAAAAGTGTAATTGGATTATCATTTCTTCACATTTGGGTGTCTGTGCCCATACAGATCAGTGAGTAGCAAGAGGAAGTCCTGTGTTTCACCTTCCAGGCTGATGCAGAACAGCAAGTAAGATGATTATACAGCCTGCCTGTGTGCAAAACTAATAATTCTGGCTCAGCTGATTTGCTGTGTGGATCCATTTAGCCCATGTTATCCTTAAGAGCACAATTTAATATTAGTGAAAAGAGCCCATTAGGGGAATGTGGCAACATTTTATACCATTATTATTCTATCATTGCTTTCCCTAACAAAGCTCTTTTGCAAAGGAGTTATTTTCTCATAACTGGCCATGGATTATATTTTTTTCCTGTTAATGGAAGTGTTTGTCAGCTAAATAAAATGAGGGGGTTTTGCACAGCTGGATGCACTGCTGCTGTCTGCTGTAGTCCTACTGACTCTAGCGAAAGTTTCTATGCAAGGAGAAACAGGAAACTTGCAGATTCCTTTGCCCCTGCTGAACTAATTGCTCTAACTAGAACTGTAATTCTCTGTCAATAGAAGAGCTTATCTGTGACAGATGGCTGTGTGTATCAGCATAACTTTTCTTTCCACATCTTTTCAGTAGAATCTGAAATGTTAGCATCTGTGAGGCAAGTCCTTCAAAATATGAAGGTTGGTAGGGAAGTGTCTCTATGAAGCATGGTTGAGAACAGGACTTTGACATGTGGCAAAGGTTTAACAAATGCAGAGCTCTACCTGGAAAGGAGGTAATATGTAGCCCAGAGACCAAGACAACATGGTAAAACTGAAGAGAGCTATGTCTGTAGGATTTTTCTTTTTACTCTCAAAGAAGCCAAATATATGAATGAAAATAATTCAAATGAAACTTGCTTTTGACTTTTCTTATTCTTCCTTCCTGTTTCATTTTCCTCATTGGTTCTCTACATCTTTCTGAGGCTGTTGTGTTGCTTGTGATTTGCATTAGATTTAGAAAAACTTTTTACTGTATTTTAGGAGCTAGACCTGCTCTGGCATTTGTCTTTATCATTTAGCTGTTGGAGGAAAATAAAACTTTATGAAGCAAAGTTTAGAAATTTTGTGTAATCTTGCAGTCTAAAGCTATTCCTGCTCTGTCAGACCTGGGTGTGTCCTGTGGGTCCTTTTACTGGCAGTTTAATTGGCACCTCAGAACTTGCTGGGAGAACCAGTGATATCTGCTTCCTTGAGAGGATCTTCAGGTTGTTTCTGTACCTACCACTGCATCAGCTGTTGCTTGGGGTTTGTTTGTTGTGGGGTTGGTTTTTTTGTTGGTTGGTTTGGTGTTTTATGAGTTGTATTTCCAGGAAGGAATTATAAATTTTGCATCTATCAAAATATGGGCTAGATTAGTGTTTCTGAAAAATAATTTTTGCTGGCTGTTTTTTTGGGATATACAGTGCAAAACATATTTATTGTTTTTGCTTTTTAAATCACAATAATGAAGAGTAACTTGGATATTTTAATCAAACGGGGTTTATTTGAAAGCTTGTATCCCAAAAGCTGTTTGATTGAAATCATCCTATTGAGCTGTTCCATGTATTGAAGAATGTGCTGTTATTACACCAAGACCAATTACTTTTGTTTACATTTTGATGCAGAAAGTCTTGTCAGGGGATTGCACTGCATTAGGCTGTATAAACACACCAAAAAACTAACTCCATATTTTCAAATTAAAAAAAAATTAAATGCTTTCCTTCCAGAAATGTCAAATACCTGGACTTCGGTGTAGCTGTGTTTTATTTCCCCATCCCTACCTCCCACCCTGGTAGTCAGGAATATTTACTAATTGCAAAATATCTTCCAGGCATTGTTCCCTCTTCTGTTGTTCTGACTGCTTTCCAAGTGATGTCAAGGGTTTTCCTGACATGGGCAGTAACACATAGTGTAAAAGAGGTAAGTCAAGCTACAAACTGATAGAAAAACTATTGATCCATGGTGAAAAGCAAGTGTTGATTGCTGTCTTATTGTCCTTAAAATGTCTTCTGTCTGTATCCCAACATGGGAAATTGTTCATTTGAATTTCTGTGGATCAAAAGAAATAAAAATAGATTTGATGTCATCTTTTGTTGATGGTCAAACAGAGCGAGGTCTAATTCTCTCACTGTGAGACATCTAGCTCCTGGATAGATTCTGCAGTCCTTACTGACAGGTAAAGAGGTTCCAGTGTGTAACACAGAACACTGAATTTGGTACAGCCTTCTAGTGTTCATCTCATTAGTGCCATAATTAAAAGGGAAATCTCGCTGCCCTCCTGCATACACAATTCACTTTTTGTGGCATCTGAAACTCCCCCTCAGTTGTTTGTGCACAACAGTGCCTCCATGCTCTCCATTGTCACTCTCCAGGATAATCTCTCCTCTGTCCTTCATTCAACTTTCTTATGTCCAAACTTGGGTGGTCTTTGGGGGCTGTGTGTTTTTTCTCACTGCTCACCACACCAAAGAGTGCTGTACTCTATGCAGATCTCTTTAGAATCCTTTGGAAGCCATGTTTTTTGAAAATTATTCCTGACAGCTGTTTTAAAATCTAGACATGCTTTAATTGGTAGAGGTTATGCTGACTGACTCATGTCATCGGAATCCTTCTAGTAGCCCAAATATGCTGCATCTCTGCTGTTACTTTAGCCAACTAATCTTACTGGTTTTCTTCTCATTAAAGGAAGAAATTAGTCTCGGTACCAGTGTCAGCATGGGTGCCTGAAATAAGTGACAGTCATTTTATGCATAAGATTATTTGTGACTTGTGACTTGCCATGGAGAATGTCTTAAGGAACTTGTCTTACTACAAAGTCTTGAGGGAAGCTGCTTTCTCTTCCTTCCTCCAAAGCTGTTACCAGAGCAGCCAGGCACATGTAGAGTAACATAAGTCACTGTAGTTCCTAGTAATTAACAGCCCTTTCTGGTATTGTGGTGCTTGTTCACATGAAGCTTTAGTTTCATGCTACTTAAAGTGGAGGAATGTTATTTTTCTCAATAAACATAAAATCTTGGAAATAATTCTTTTCTAATGGATTTCCCTTTTGGTGCAAATTAATGTACTCTGGTCTCTGTTAATTCACCGGGAATCAGTACTAGATTTTGAACAAAAAAAAAAAAAAAAAGCCATAATCTCGACACATTGGATTTTATATATATGTATAAAATACTTTAAAATAAATATTCTTGGAGTTTTGCTTGTTATATATATGATGTTGGGATACCTGGTGCTTCATAAAGAACGGTGATAATCTGTTTTTATGAATTGTCTCCTGGTTTTGATGTAACCCAAATATTAAAGGCTAGATTGAATGGATTAGAATTATTCCATGTGCTGTCTGTTAGACATCAAAGAAAAACCTGTAATATGATTGTGGGTTAGGTTTTTTTGAAGCTTATGCCCACATTCTCACCAGAGAAAGCCAACAAAATGGGAGAAAATGGGAGCAATGAATTTAGCCAAACATTTGACTTTTAACAAGGATTCTTTCAACAATACTCCATGCAGATTTTTTTCCCCACACTTGTGTGGTCTTCTGGCTAAAGTCTTGCGAGAGGCTGTATTATGTGTTGCTTTTTTAATGTCTTAGAAAGTGGGTATAAGAATGGCAAGGATGAGGAATCCTGTGATGAGTTTCTGTAAGTCTGTGACTTAGAGCAAATAAATCAAATAAGAGGCTGTATTCCGCCCCCTCCCCTTCCCCCAACCAGGGAGCCTGCAGGCTCACCTGGGGAGACGTATTGCAAGTGTCACAAGTGTTCTACTTTCTCTAAAGGGCTGTCTGCACAAGTGAGCTCCATGGTGAAGGCCAGGATTAAATTGTCACACAGCTTTATGGAACTTGTAAGCAATGCAGTTGCATGATGAGGTTCTTGTAAAATAAAACTCAGTTTTCCTCTTTAACTTTTTGAGTGAGGCTTGTTCAGTATCTTGCTTTCCAGACTGTTTTCATATATAATACAGCTGAAAGAAGAAATGTGTATTGCATCCCTCCTGTCAGGATACACTTCTGGAAATGTGATGTGATTTGAAGCATGCTTCTCGCCACTAACACGTTTGTGCTTTTTGTTGACTTCAGTGCTGATGTGTTGTTAAACTCAATATGAAGCTATTCACAACAAATGTTAAAGCATGGCAAATGTTAAAGCACTGCACACTTCTCCTTGCCTGCACTGTAGGAGCAGTTGTTGGTATTGTGGAAGAGGGCCTGGCATGTAATCACTGCTGGCCATTACATCAGAAAGGAATCAGTTCAGTGAATTTTACTGTTTCCCCTGCAAAGGAAGGAGGAGAATAAGCAGCCTCGAATGAAGGGCTGGGAGGATGTAGGCATAGGAGAACAGAGAGTGTCCTTCAGTTCAAAAGGTGTCTTTTTGAATTTGTGTAAGCACTGAGATCATCTGGTGACATCATGGCAGGCCTTTGTGGAATTCCATTCTGGTAAATAATTCTGCACCCAGTTCTGATGGGTGGTTAAAAAATGGTGTCAGCAGGCATTTGCTGCTTATCCCATTGGGTTCAATTACAGATGAGTCGCAAATAAGTGTAATACAGTTTTAGAGGAACCTTTGTAGAACACACAGTCAAGAGATGCTGTGAAAGCAACATATACAGCATGTGGAGCTGGTATTGGGACTCCAGTATCTGCAGTTGTGAATTGATATCTTCAATCAGTGGTAAAGCATACTTACCTACAAGAAGGAAGAACATCTTAATTTATTATATTTAAGACTAAGTTGTAGTAAAAAGTCCATGCTGGAAGGGTCAGAACTCTGAATAATGAGTACTGTTGAAAAGGCTGACTCATCACTGCTTTACATCTAGGTAAAATTCGAGCAATGCCATACAACACAATAGTCAGGCGCTTTGTGCCTACTGTGAAGCTTCCTTTCTTTCCCCTTAATTTTATGTTTTATTTTTCAATTACTGTACCAGAGAACCAGCTCTTTGGAGAGAGACGTGCTGTTCCAACATTTTCCATCATTATACTTGCATAGTGCTGCTGGTTTTGCTCTTCTGCATTGGATTGCTTAATTATGTGTTTAGCTGAAATTTTCTGCAAATTTGTCAAACTGTTACTCTTAACGTAGAGAAATTTCCCTTTCCATTCTTAAGGAGAACATTAAAAACCTCTCAGGCTTTATTTTGTCAACTCCCAGTTCTCATCTTGCATCTTAAAAGACAGTGGTTTCTTTGATATTTTAACAAACATTGTCTGCTATTCACAGTACTGAAAAAAAGCTAAGATATATTCAGGGCCCTCCTTGATATGTTGGCTTAAAACATATGCCAAAAACTGATGCCTATTGTATGTTTGACTCCTATTAAGAGAGCTGGACAAATAAGATGTAAATAAAGTGTAAAGTTTGTCCTTCCTTGAAAGACTGGCATGAAAAAAAGTAGTGGAAGAAGAATTGAATTCTCAGAGCAGCACTGACTGACCTTAGTGGTTTATTAAAGGTCTGTGTATTTGCCTTATTTTCAACCTGGAGGAGGAATGATGCAAATGCAGTATTAGCAGGGGCTAAAAGAATAAGACTCTTGAGAAATTGTTTTGTAAATCAGTTCTCAGGGGATTTATAATATACATTTCAGTCATCTTTATCTGAAGTACTGAAAAATTGTCAGTGCTCAGAGAGAAGTTCTGACAGCGACAGACTGGTGGACAGCTATGTGAGTGTGCAAGAAACTTTATAATGATAACCACCAGTTTCCAGTCTTCTTTCTTCCTTAAATAGGGACACAAGCTATGAAGGCACAATCAATGATTCTTTAGGTGACCTAACAGGGTTGTGTGTTTCATAATAGTGTGAACTATTATTTTAATACTGTTTTACAAAGGAAATGGGGGGAGATTAGACCTCAAAGGCAGTGTTACAGATGTCATATGATAGAGTTGGACTCTAACTGCTGTAATTTTCTACTTTCATGCATATGATTCACTGTCAGCATCCCAGTTTCTTGTCCTTGCTCATATCCTTGGATGCTACTTCAAGCTACAGACTTTTGGGTTTTGACTTTACTGATTTCCAGAACTAGGGAAAGAAGGGGGATTTAAAGTGCAGGTTAAAGCCTGTGACTCACAGGTTTAGGGGGAAGCTCATCACTAAGCTGCTACTCCTGATTTGACCAGAAGATGCAGCTCTGGAGTGCTTGTCAAGCACATTCCTCTTTTGTAACAGCAGCATCTGGGAAGTGCTGTTAACTTTTCCATGTTGAGAGCTAAGTATCGCTTATCAAGCAGACCTCAAACAGGATCCAGATCCTGCAGCAATGTGTAAAAATAGATTTGCTCTTTTATGATGATGTAAGGGAGATTTATATATAAACAAATTATCAGAATGTGGAAAAAGAATAAGGTGCTTCTGCTGCAAAATGCAGTGAAAGTGACCTGAAATGTTGCATGCAGCAGAACATAGATTTACAGCACAATACAGATTACCAGCAGCTCTACATTCCAGGATAGCTCAAGATTTCTGAAAAAATTTTTCTGGGTTTTCCAGTCTGTAATAAAGCTTTTTCTGGGTAATTCCCATGAGTGTTTTTACCCAAAAGTATATGATCAGTTGATCAGTTCCCTCCTATTAAAAAGTTTCTGATTGTCCATATATATATATATATGTATGTATGTATGTTCTTGTTCCTTGTTTTTTCTCTTGGTTTGTACTTTGTCCAAGATGAACAGAGTGCACCACCCACATCTCCTGACTTCCTTTTCTCTTTCTTCAAGAGAGGAAAAGAGAAAATGTGGGCCCCCGTGGCTGAGCTCTTTTCATTCCCACGGTCCAGTGAATATGGGCTCAAGGTGCTTATACAGCTGGAAATTATGTTGAAGAGGGGAGGGAAGGAGGGAGAAGGCTGTATAAAAATCATGTCTGCTCTTTCAAGAGTTTGTACTGTGGGTATGTGACCCCACATACACTTGATCCATCTGGAACTTGAACATCATAATGATCCTCCATAATCTGATATAACTCTTCATTTTAAAATACATTCTTTTGGTGATTAACCTTCTAAATATCACAGACAAAGGCAATTTATCACAGAATATTTTGAGCTGGAAGGGACCCACAAGGATCATTGAGTCCAGCTCCTAAATGAATGGCCCATACAGGGATCAAACCCACAATCTTGGCATTTTTAGCATCATGCTCAGACCAGCTGAGCTGATCTCAGGGTTAAAATATGGAGGGAGTTACAGCTAGTTCAGTGATGTGTGACTGACATAAAAGCTCCAAGAGGTGTAAAGCAGTGAAACATGATATTCCTTGGGTGTTACATTAGAGGAACAAATGTTATGATAAGCAGAAAATGGAGCAAGGAACAGTAAATCAGGTACCTGTCAAGCTTACCTGAGGTGAGACACTCTGAGTATCGTTCTTCTCTCCTCCCAGCCTGACATCTGGTGTTAGCTGTTTTGCTGCTGCTCAAAAGTAGGACCCAGTTGCTCACCAGAGAAAGGAAAACTGTGCTTCTACTCAGAAGGACCATGAAGTAGTATCAGAATATTAAGTGTAAACCAGGTATTGAGTGTAGACCATTCTTTCTGCACTAAGAGTCAATCGTAGGACTGAAATAGAAGCTGGTACTCTATAGGAATGGGAAGCGTTAAGAATTATACTCAGCATTTCAGGAATTTATTGTACCAATTTACCTTGCACAGAGTATGAGGGCTTAAGTTACCTGATCATGAAGCAGAGCTATTCTGAAGCAACTAGAAAAATTCAGAGCATGATAAGAAGGGTTTTTTACTGTTGTTACTAATATTGCTTTTAAGCTCATTCTTGAAGTCTGATCTCTAAAATGATGCAATAAAGCAACCCACAGGAATTGATTTCTGTGAGGTTTTCTTGGGTCTGGTGGGTAACTGGTAATGCTCGAGTTCATACTGAGGCTTTTTTCCTTTCTCACAGGTACAAACTGAAGACAGTGTCCTCTTGTTTGTAGTAGCTTGGACAATCACCGAGATAATCCGTTACTCTTTTTACACGTTTAGCTTGTTAAACCATCTCCCTTATCTCATCAAATGGGCCAGGTCGGTAGCATAATAAAAATCACAGCTTTAAAGCACTGATCTGACAGGGATATTTATCTTGTAAAGTAGTTGCAGTGCAAAAAATTAGATTCTGCCTCCAGGTAATTGCCCTGTTTGTGAATGTGACTGCCTAGCTTCTTTCCAGCAGATTTCTGGGTTACAAAAATCTATTGCATTGCAAGCTGAAAGAGTAGTTTGTCTGAACTCAGTTCCATTTACAAAATGATTGTTTGTCAGAAACTGATATTTAACAGTAAGGGATGACAGTAAGTAAACTGACATTTAGCAGTAATTCTTGAATCCAGTTGTTGCACTTGATATATTCTTTAAGCTCATTGATTAACATCAAGTATATTTGACCCCATTTTAAGTAGTAAAATGACCTCTACCAAAGACTTCAGAAATCAAAATAATAAAGTCTGTGTGTGTAGAATAGTTTTAAAGATAATTTTTAGATTCTCAGATAAAATCTTAAGTATTTCCAAATGATTCCTGATTTGAATACTTACCTTGTAATAAAGTTAATACCTTGCCAAATAAGAGCTAAGAAAAATAAATACTGAGTGGAGAATTCAAAATTTGAATAGTCATAATATCATTTAACAAATATTTTGTCAGAGTTTGCCATAACTTTTTATTTTTTCTGTGTATGTTTCATTCTAGGTACACTTTGTTTATAGTATTGTATCCAATGGGAGTGTCAGGCGAATTACTCACAATATATGCTGCATTACCCTTCGTCAGGCAGTCTGGCTTGTATTCCATTAGTTTACCTAACAAGTACAATTTTTCATTTGACTACTATACATTCCTGATCCTGGTCATGATCTCTTACATTCCAAGTAAGTATGAGTTTGTTAGGTTTTTTAGTATTAACAGCTGTACCGGGAAAAACAAACAATTGTGGGATTAACGTACATAGAAGTAACTAATTTAGCCTGCTGATGACCTTGTTTAATTTTTGCATGGTTCACAAAGGTTTAGTATCTCATGGAAATTTCAGCTTTTGCTGTTTGTGTGTGTGTATTTTCCATCCCCTACTTTGTTGTTCTGCAAACATGCTGTGTAACATAGTCTTAGAAATAAGAGGAGAGAAAGCTCTGGATAGAGAGAGGTGAAGGAGGCACCAGTGTGTATAAAGTGCCTTAGAGTCTGAAGAAGCGACACTAGAATTACAAAAAATCAAACAAATCTGTACATTTCTCCTGGAAGGACTTTTTCCTCCTTGCAGTCTGTTCTCTTTGTATTGTGTGCATGCAGTTAAGGCAACTTTTGTGATCTGCTTCTACATGCAGAGTAAATAAGGCATTTTGCATTTAAAAATGTGATTGCTCTAGCAAAAAAATAAATAGTACCTGAAGCCTAAGGACAACATCAGTTCATCTCTAGAGAGTAAAAGGCAATAGATAACTTAAGCAAAAAGTGGATAAGCACATCCTCTAATGGAGAATTGGTGACCTTGACCATGTGACTGTGCATCTTGCCGGCCTCGCTTCACACTTTATTGACTTGAGTCTGTTTTCTCCTCAGTCTTCCCTCAGCTGTATTTCCATATGCTACATCAGAGGCGAAAGGTACTCTCCCACACTGAAGAACATAAGAAGTCGGAGTAATTCCAACTCTTTTTCAGAACTTTTCAAACATCAAAATGCTGCAGTTTTTCAATACCCAGCACATTTGTAAAGAATATACCAAGATAAGTCAGAGGTAAAAGACAAATAATTTAGCAAGAATAACCAATAAATCTGATTTCACTGAAATTCCAGGATGTCAAACATTAAAATAATTTTCAGCTTGCAGTGCTTCAGAAAACTTAAACTTTATATGGCTTGGCAGTTAACCTTTTCCTTAAATGATGTGCTAAATGGTTTTCATTTATTACTAAATGCCTGAAGGTTGCAGTATGAGTGATGAAGTTGTAGCCACTAAATGCCTGAATTGGGATTACATTACTGATACCTCTTTTTTTTAAGTGCTTGACTGCATGCCAGAAACTGTATGTATTGCTGTGAAAGCAAACAATATGCTCTGGAATATTTCAGGATAATGTCAGAGACTTCAGTGGAGAATGTAATCTGGGCAAAGTGCTTGAACTTGGAAAGGTAGGTTGTGTATTTAAAAGGTGATGGGAACAAGAACAAGAAGCCAGTTACAGAAAATGGGGGGAATGTGGTTGTTTAGGAATTTAAACAGCACAGTGTCTGACCAGGGTGTGTTCTCTGAAGATCTTGTTTAAGCTGATTACCCAAATGCTAATGTTAATTCCGAGGCTGTACTTCTTATCTGAAACATTAAAACTCCCCCAAGTACTGCATCCCTGAATACTTTTTTTATGTATTGGAAAAAAAAAATTAATAATAACTGTAACACTGCTAGTGGTATCAGCCAGAAACAGGTGCAGTTCTCCCTTTTTTACTTTATCATCTCTAATCACTGTCTGTGATACTCATCCTTCAGTGCTGAGGACTACTTGGTCTACTATGATCTACTGTGTTTGAGGGCCTTGTTCCTCAGCCTAACTTTTCTCAAGTGACTGAGGTCATCACGGGCACATCCAAGCAGGCAGTTCCAGGCACTCAACTTCTGAAGTGTTGCAAAGTCGTAAGATGCTCCTTGCAAAGCAGATTATCTCACGTGTTACATGCTGCTTTTTCAGACTGGGCAAGCCACCCTCATCTGTTCTTTGGAAAGAGTGGAAGACCACAAAAAGTTATATTCTCCTAGGTGCTTTCTCTGGGTTCTCAGCTTTCCTTTTACCTTGGGAAGGTAAAAGGAAAATGAAAGAGCTGAGAAAGCCTTGTGGTGAGGCAGAAAGCACTAATGCTGTGTGAGCTGTGCCCCAAGTCTAGAAGAAACTTCATTGGGACTAAAAAGGTGGGGAATGGAAGGAACAAAGGGAGAAGGGAAATGAACAGAAATCCAAGCAGAGACAAAAGGAAATGTAGGTTATGGCTTTGCTCTGTTAGGAATTGATGGCCAAATAGTCTTGTCTGCACCCAGTCAGAGACACTAGACAAGACTGCATGGGCTTCTCTGGCTTCCCTCTTGTTAGATGATTTAGTGCGTGCTACTTACAGTGCTGCCTCGTGCTGTGCCTGCCAGCACCTCCCCTGGACATGGCCCAGTTGTGTTTGACACATCCCAGCTCTCCCTAAACACAGCCAGGAAGTACTGAGGACACAGGCTCTCTGTTATAGCACTTGGGAAGAGATGGATTTACAATTATTTAGGTTGATGCTTGTCAGAGCTGTATTTAAAAAAAAAAAACTTGGCATTTTTCAGTAATTTTCTTTGGCTTCATCAAAAGGACTGAATTTTCCTAACTCTCACTGTATAGAGCCTTTTGTGTTCAACACAAATACGACTATTACAAGCAGAGAGAGGCTAAGAGACAATAATAATCTTTGCTTCTATTGTCAACATTTTGGAGCCAATTATTGACTGGATTAAAAAATACAGGAGGTTGTAGCAAGTTGGGTGTTGGTCTTTTCTCCCAAGTTACAAGCAATAGGACTAGAGAATACTGCCTCATGTTGTGCCAAGGAAGGACTAAATTGGATAGTAAGAAAAATTTCTTCATGGAAAGGCTTGTCAAGCATTGGAACAAGCTGCCCAGGGAAGTGGTAGAGTCACCATCCCTGAAGGTATTTAAAAGAGCTGTAGAGGTAGTGCTTAGGGACATGGTTTAGTGGGATTTTGCAGTGTTAGGATAATGGTTGGACTCAATCTTAGAGGTCTTTTCCAACCCAAACAATTCTGTGATTCTATTACTGTGGCCATATACAACCTCAAAATGTTTTGGATTCAAAGATGCAACAATTCAATTCATTTCTGTATTAGCTTATGTGCTTTGTTGTAGTGATCTGAGAAATGTTATATTATTCTGAACTCATTGTTTGAAAGTGTAAACTTCAGCCTCTGAACAAAACATCTCCTTTTGCTTATACTTGCTATTAAAGAAGTTAATGTCAATATTTCTGAAGGATGTCATCTGAAAGATCTGATTTCCTGATGTACTTAGGTTGCTGGATATTGTCAATGCTCAGCTCCTGAACTTTTTTTAATTTGATTTCTGTGCCCAAATAAAAGATTTGGTTTCAAATTTGTTGGTCCAATTTGGAGGAAAAAAATGGCTGTGTAATACTCCTACATGAAACAAACTCCTGGCTCTGTTGATGGGAAAGGTACAGTACAGATCTACAGTGGATAGCACTGGCACCATGGAAAAGCAGAGCAAGCTGCCAGCAGGGAGAAAGCTTGTACAACCAACGCCTTTACTGAATAGGCTTTATTGTGGAATATTTAATTGAAAATACTGATTTATCACACAAATGCAAATAAACTACAGTCTTTTAAAAGAAAGTGGAGTTACTTTTCCTTTCAAAAGGAAAAGAAATTGCTTTCACAGTAAGAATTCATACCGGTAAAGTTGATTTATAAATTATAGTCTGAAATATGAACTTGCAGTTACTGTGTACAAAAATTCAGTGCTTCATCTTGCAGTGCTTTTTCAAGTTTACCTTCTGTGGAAGTCACTGGAAGGTGATCTTGAGAGAGAACTGTGGGATGCCTTAATACTGTTCAGGTTGTTCCCTAATACTGACTTTGCTGACACATGGGTTTCTCCTCCTCATAAAAGAAGTAGTTTCTCCTCATCTGTCACTGAAATTGTAAAGTGGTTTCTGTGAACTCTGTAACAGAAGCTTTGACTGGTACTGTGTCACAAATGCAGAGGGTTTTATTTTCCCCACAGACTGTTTACTTGGCTTGCATGTTCTCTATCAGCATATCCAAACCAGCAGGCCTTCCCTGCTTCAGTACTCTCTGTTGTGTGCACTGGTTCAGTTGACAACACTTTATGTTCTACCATGCCAGCTCTGAGTTAGTCACTACCCTCCAAAAGACCAAGGTTTTCACCAGTGTGTAGCTTACAACTGGAATTGTAGAAATGTTCATATTGTAAATTACAGTAAGATGCAGGTCACGGTGCAAGTAAATTGTAATTTTTCACAATGTGATGTTTTTAATCAGAGGTTTTTTTCTTAACATTCTGAAGGTTGGCATTTGTGTGGACCAATCTGCAGTGTCATTTTAAAACCTATCTTTCAGCTTAAAATTTTCATGAGTATACATCAAATCATGTATTTTGATGTATATGTCAGTGAAACTTGGGTGAAAACTATATACAGTCATTTTTGTATTTTTTTCTATGTTGTGAAGAATAAAATTGTAATTTTATAAGTCTGATTCACTAAGATTATTCTAAGTTAAATGTATTTTTTGTATATTTAGGAATCTGGTATTACCTGGAGCTCTGAAAGACTAAGCGTAGATTTTTTTATGCATGGTTGAAAGATATTTCAACTTGATAATGCAGTGAAATGGTTTGTATGCTAAAATACTAGTCCATGTTTTTGCCTTGTGAAATTGATTCTGTGCTCTCTGCCTGGATTTGGCCTACTGATCAGTGATACTAATTGCTATAATCCAAATAAAATATTTCTGAACAAAATATGTTGTATTGTTACTGTTTAAGGAACAAAAGCAGATACTTTACAAATGTAAGTTAGGGCTGTATTTTTATTAATTTGTATACAATGTGTACCTTTTAATTTACAAGTTCTTTTAGCATTTGTAACTCTGGAGCTCAGACAAAAGAATAAAGAAACTTCATACTGTTACTAATGCTCTGCTTTCCACGTTTAAAAGAAGTGCTCATAACAACACCTTAACTGACTATGTCAACACTCACAACTTCCTGAAGGATCCTCAATTGAATGTGAGCTCTTTGTTCTCCTGCTGTTGTCTGCACTCTGGATGCTGATGGTTTCCTTCAAAAACAAAACTGAGTATTATAAATTTAGTGGAACGCTTAACTAATGCAACAGAATACTTCAGAGTTCATTTACTAAATATAATATGTCTGCTACCACGGCAACGTTTTTAGCATTTTTAACACTTCCTGAGAGATTTTAAAAACTGTATCTAGATGGTATGAATGCTCATAAATAACAAGTTAGAATCCTCTAATAGGAACTGAGTGGTAGCTGCAGAGGGAATGCTATTATTCTCAGCATATGCTTGTCATAAGATTGCACAACTACAGGGATTTTTTTGTTGGCTGAAGACAGGATGAAATGGTGTTGTCATGCCCAGCATCAGCACATGCCCTACTCATGATGGCTGTGACTTAGCACTTGCTGTGTAATTAAAATCTTGGAAATGCTGCGCTGTGGAGAGGTGCTGAGCTCTCTTTGTGCCTTACAGTAACTATCACTGGCTATTTGTTTCCTCTCTGCATTTTGAAAACAGTATGTGTGGAAACAATTTTAGTTCCCTAGGGTAACATTAAAAAGTTGGAAAAGCTGAGGATTCTGTGGTTGTCAGCAAGTTAATGTTATGAAAGTGTGTAAGGCTCATCTTAAAGCATTGGCAGTTCTTGACATAAGACTAGAGGAGGGATCTGTGCTGGGTGCTGAATATAAAATAAAAAGGTGTGAATATCTGTGTGATTCAGTTTCATGTGATGAGAACTGAGCGTTTCTACAGTTGGGAGTGATTGATTCAAGCCACCCAACTGCCTGGAACTTCCATTCAATACCAAGTAGCTTTAAAATTCTGCTTCCTGTCTCTTAAATTTGTACTCTTCCACAGTTGTCGGAAGACTTACAGTAGTAAGGTAATTAATAAAGCTTCTTTGGTGTTTTCTGAAGGCTGCCTTTGAAGTAGTTGCAATTTCAAATGTGGATGAAAAATTTGTAACTCCTTCAATACTGTTGATCACTAATTTCCAGAATAACATTTTCCTTTACAGATGTGAAAGACCCTAAAGCCCTTTTAATGGCCTCACAAGTTGGCTTGGGCGTTAGTGTTGTCAGAGGTTTGTTTTTCTCTTTGATGTGCTGACATGGATAATGTGGTAATATTAAGAGATGTTAGTGTCAGTATTATATCTTAATTTTCCGAATGGTTTAAGTAGATGCATATTATTTTGATCTTCCACTATGAAATCATAATTCACAATATTTAGAAACGTTTCCATGTCTAGTTATACTTGTACAAACTGTGTCACAGCTGCCTTTCTCTAGGTTTGATTTATTCTGTGCAGTTTGTACATAGAAATTTCACTTTATCTTGTACTATATGAGGATGTTATTATTGGGAAGTCCTTTGGTGGAAGTTTTTGCAGAGGCTCATTCGCCTGAATTGTGAACACTGAATTTCCTTTTGTCCAGTGTTTTTGACTCCTGCTACAGACGGTCTCCACAGTCTTCTGTAAACTGTTACCACTTGCAACAAACAAGCGTACATTACAAACTTCAGTACTGACATTTTCTAGTTTGAACACCTGAACTTGCAGGATCATAGCTGCTGTGTAATTACATTCAGCCTCTTGGGCAAGACAGTGGATGAGTCTCACTCTACAGAGATAATCTGAAGAATACATATAAAGGGATACAGGCACTTCAGGTATCTTCTTTAAAATTAAAGTTGATAGCAATGTAAAAATCAGCCCCTTGGGGTTTTTTCTGCATGTAGCATGCCCATACAAAAAAACATCAGTTGTGGAGAATATATAGGAAGTGGAGGACCTTCCAATTAGCCTGACACTAGATTTTCTATGAAATCAGTTTGCCTTTTAAAGGTTTCTTTGGGTAAAATACATCCTCTTCACTAACTGGATAAGAAAAGATAAGGAGTGCTGGTCTTGTCTGCTTAATGACCATCAATAAGAAGATGAGATGGAAGAGGAGAGGTACTGGAGGTTACAGAGCTCTACCACTGTGTTTCCCAAAGAATATTTGGGCATTGACAAAACATGGAACTTTCTTCCTGCTCCCTTTGGAATCCAGTAGTAGTTGTTTTTCTTTGGGACAAGGTTGGTGGTGTTTGGTTTTGGGAGGAATTTTCTGTTTGTTTATTAAGGCAGAACAGCAGCACTTAATGGAGATGCTGCAATGTTTAGTCTAGTGTGCTGATGACATGAAGTTTGTTTTATTTTCCTCCAGGTGTTTATTACAAGATCATAAGGAAATGGATGCACTGGCTTAGGTGCTTTGTTTTATTCCTCTGTTCCTGTGTATAAACTACTGCTGGGAAAGTTGCTGGCTTGAGAGTATCAAATGAATTTCCTTACCCAGCTTTTTGGTACAATTTAAGTAAACAAAGCACTTCATTAGCAAGCTGGAACAGTGGAAAAAGCTTTCTTGCATCAGCAAGAAAATGGATGTGAAATTGAAAGTCAGACATTGCTGGTTAGTTTACTTAGTAAGACTGGATACTGTTACTCAGTAAGTAGTTACTTACTAAGATAGTTGATACTGTTAGAGCCCTTTACCAGAAGCAAACTGTGCAGTCTGAAAATGCTGAATTATTCCTCAAAAAGTATTGTCAAGTCAGACAATGTGTGGAAACCTGCTCTAGGCTTACAGGTGTGTTCGAACAAGGGGCAGATGTAAGCATTCATGGGCTACTGTGCTCCAGGTTCCTGGGGATACATAGCTGCAGATGAGGCATACCGGGTATTGAAGAAAAAAACCTGCTGACAGGAAGATGTAAAACTCCTACTGTTGTGCTCTGAGCTTCATACAGGCTCCAGGAGTCCACTCAGTACAGATATTTCAGTGCTGTTCATTGCCTTGCTGCTATCTAAAGGTGACCAGGTAAATCTGCTACAGTTGACAAATGAGCTGCTGTGTTCACATTCTGTGTCAAGAACTGGAATTCTTGGCTGCTTTTTTCTTAATGTCAGGATTATGTGAAATCCCTGGAATGACCACATGAATTATGTGCGTTACGGTGAATTTCATGATGCAATCCTCCTGTATTGCAAACGTGCACATCTGCACCCCAGCTTTGCTTGGACTAAACAGCATAGACATGCAGATACATTTTTTTTCTGCATTTGGGGTGAAATGTGGATGCTGCTGTGAAAAAGCTGATAAATGTGATTCAGTAAGCAAATAATCCCAAAATCAAACAACACCACCCTCGCCCCAAAGAACAACAACTACATGCTGGATTCCAAAGGAAACAGGAAGAAAGTTTCATGTTTTGTCAATGCCTTGTCTTCCTAGGCTTCTGTGTATCCCTAAAAAACCCCAAAAGTCAGTTATGAGTCAGATTGTTTTGGGTTGGGCTTTTTGTTTGTTTTTTAGGTCACTGTGGTTTTGTGTTTATTTTCTCACTTTTGGTTCTATTCATTTTGAATCATCAGATTATTGGGAGAGGGGTGGTGTGGAGCAAGAGAATTTATAACAGCAGGTTGTTCAGTTTGAGCATTTCATGGCTCCAAGCTGGACTGTGTGATTATCTCTGGGTTTCAGAGGGTTGCTTTGGATATTTTAAAGTTCTGGATTTGGTGCTTCCATGAATCTTGTAGTGCATGAAGATGATGAAGAGTGAAATGTGACACGGATGTTCTGAGGTCACTATCTAGTTGGTATTCCCCATTTTAAGTAAATAATGGAAAGGAAGAATGCTAATGTTTGTCTACTGCACCTGTTGTAGTGATAATAAAGTAAAAAATATTTTATACAAATTATGAGACTACACATGAAACCAGAATTTATGTGAACTCTTTGTATGTTGAAGAAGTTTAAATCTGCCTGAGTAGATCTCTCTTGATTCCCTCATGGCTTCCTGAAGGTTCTTGGGGAGGTAACCTCATTTGAGTGATTTTGTGCAAGCATTCTCTAAATCTTCCATGTGTTTACTTCCATTTAGGTATTATTCTAACCAGATAAATACTTTCTGAAAAAGAGGCATGGTTCAATTTTAATCTAGAATTTTATTAAAAGATGATTGACGGTACTGAATGGAATTTTGCCCAACTGCCCCACCCACAAAGGAAAAAAAAAAAAAAAAAAAAGCTTTTATGATGGGGCAGGTAGAATTTTAGAATTTGTGAAGGCTAGGCTAGACTGGAAGGTGGAACATTAGACCTTCTGGATAATGAATAGTAAGTTTCTCTGTTTTTCTACACAGTACTGTGATATTTGTGTTTGTTGATCTCTTTGAACAAAGCAAGTAAATATTCTCATTTTATGGATTAGAATGCAAAGCACACTTGTATTGATTAAGGTCATAATTTGTACATAGCCATGTTGGTACTGAGATACAGAAATTCCTCACTTTTACATTCATCCTTCAAAAAATGGCTGGGCTAATTTGTGAATGAAAAAGGTAACTCCTATCTATGATAACTCATTAACAAAGAATAATTGCCTGAATGTTCTTGTAATACATGCTAGGCATTTTTAAATGACTTTACAGCCACCCAGGATATGCAGTGTTTTACTTTTGTGCATAACTTTTTTGGGTGAGACAAACATATTATGTTACTGCCATTTGTAATCAGGTTCCTGAATTGGAAACAAGACCCAGGGCTTGAAGAAACTGTGAGTTAGAAGGAAAGCTGTAGGTAAGCTGTACGTATTATGGTCTGTATCCTTAACGTTACAATATCCTGCTCGTTGCCTTCATTCTACTACTGTTGTAAGTGATCCAGTAACATCAACACCTAGAAGTGGGCATTAGTTTTAGGATTGTGTGAAGTACCCATTTAGTTGGTGCTACTCTTAGCTTCTAAGACATTTTTAAACTTCTTAACATCCTTGTTGTTTTCACAAGTTACAGATTTTCTGGAGAATCTCTTCTAAATGCTCCTTTACCTCTCTTTAAACTCAACACCTCATATTTACCTACCTGTTTCTAGAGTTACAAACTTTTGGTTGAAGACTTGTTTTCCCCTGTAGCAAGGACAAATAATTTTTCCCCTCTGGCTAATGAATTTTTTAAAAAAACACCCTAACTTTGGTTAAGCATCAATTCTTATGACACTGCAGGAAAGCAAAACTATTTGTATGTCAAACAAAATGACAGTGAAAAGAAACATGAATGATACTCTAGAACAGAAACTACCATTTTCCTGGTACCTCTATATGTAAACTTTCTGGAGAAGGGGTGGGCTAAAGCTTACTGTGCACTGGGGTCCTGCCTAGGATTCAGGCTTCCAGAGGCTATCATTATCCAAAAGCTAAGTAAGACCTTGCTTAGTCCCAGTGGTAAAACATAAAAACCTTAAAATTACTTGGTCTGTTACCTTAGCAATGTTTTATTGATATCCAGAACTAAATGTAGCAAGATGTGGATGTTGAATGTGCTTGGTTCTTATACATGCCTTCATAGTAATTTTCTATGAAGCAGAATTAATTTTAGGGTCACCAAAAATTTTGTGGATCACCTGTCTCCTTTTTCTTGTTTTTAGTGTGAAAAAGTGAGATCTTTTACTTCTGGCTGTGAGAGGAAAGCTCCAAAATGGGACTTTGTGTACAAAACAAAAAGACCTGTCCCAGTTTGCAGCTCACTGAAGAATTGTTTCACTGTCTTTATCCCTTGTGTTCAGGCACTGTGCAGCCAGAATAACCAGCCACACAATTCTTGAGTGTTGTTCTACTCGAGTAGAACAAAAGTAGTGTATGGATAGTGACAGTGTTGTATAATATCACAAGAAATTATAAATTCCGTCTGAAGGGTGGTATTTATGTATAAAATGTGTAAAATGTCTCCTCGTGGAAAGTAAACTGTGAGTCCAATCTTGATCAGCTGCAGTGTGTAGCATGTCAGGAGAATGCCATGTAAGTGAGCCCCACTGTAATAGTTGGGTGCGCTTTTTTAGTGAAAGTCTTTAACTGTGAGTTCCTGATAAGTAAAAGATGCTCTGCGGAAGAAGCTGCTGAAAAATCAGCATATGGTTTTACAAACCACTGAAATGCACAAAGGCCTAAATTGCTGTAGTTTGTAGAGTTACTTGCACGTGTAAAGGACACGTGAAGGGCTTATGTTTGGAAGGTTATCTGGTTTGGGTTTTTTTTTTTCCCGACTGTGTCCAGCAATACTACCTCTCTGCAAACGTTGCTTATCTCTGTCCCTTGATAACCACAGCTTCAGCATTACTACTGCTAAGGACTACTTGTGAGCAGGGATTTTCAGTGTTTGAACAAACATGTAGACAATTACCAGTTTCAGCAACTTAAGCCGAGCAGTTATCTGATTTGACAGTTTGTTTTTAATAAAACGTGCTGCAGAACATCAAGCAATAATATTATTCTTAGTACATAGGATGCTTACTTTCAAAACACTGTAAATCATTAATTGGCTCACTCGCATCTGCAGAAAGACTGGTTCATCTGAAAGAACATTGTGGAAGAGTCTGGAGTTTGAAACTTGCTGGGAACTGCTGTGGTGTCGTAGCCACGCCCCCCTCCCAGGTTGGGGAATATGCCGTCCGTAAAACGGTGTCACAGCGCTGTCGGGGGAAGGTGAGGGCTGTACCTTAAGTGGCTGAAAAAACAAGGCAAACCTACCTGTGTGTGTATTCTACCCTTAATTTCTGTGCTGAGGCAGCTCCGGTAACAGGTGCTGATGTTCAGAGAGGGTTTCCTGGGGCTTGATTTTCCTCTGCTCACCCGTTCGGCCACCGGTGCTCGATGCTGCCGGCTCTGCCATGCCGAGCAGGAGGCAGCTGGCTCCCACACGGGAGCCCTGAGGCAGCGCACGGACACGGCCGCGCTTGCCCCGTGCCGCGGCACCGACCGGGGGTCCCGGGAGCCGCCGGGGCG